>NC_069504.1:52199231-52499231 GCF_027579735.1 Bombina bombina | reverse complement strand
CATGGACACTGAATCTATCTGGAAACCTAAAAAGGTTACCCTTGTCTGAGGAATCAATGAACTTTTCGGTAAATTGATCCTCCAACCATGATCTTGAAGAAACAACACAAGTCGATTCGTATGAAATTCTGCTAAATGTGAAGACTGAGCAAGTACCAAGATATCGTCCAAATAAGGAAATACCACAATACCCTGTTCTCTGATTACAGACAGAAGGGCACCGAGAACCTTTGTTAAAATTCTTGGAGCTGTTGCTAGGCCAAACGGCAGAGCCACAAACTGGTAATGCTTGTCTAGGAAAGAGAATCTCAGAAACTGATAGTGATCTGGATGAATCGGAATATGCAGATATGCATCCTGTAAATCTATTGTGGACATATAATGCCCTTGCTGAACAAAAGGCAGGATAGTCCTTATAGTTACCATTTTGAATGTTGGTATCCTTACATAACGATTCAATATTTTTAGATCCAGAACTGGTCTGAAGGAATTCTCCTTCTTTGGTACAATGAAGAGATTTGAATAAAACCCCAGCCCATGTTCCAGAACTGGAACTGGCATAATTACTCCAGCCAACTCTAGATCTGAAACACATTTCAGAAATGCTTGAGCCTTCGCTGGGTTTACTGGGACACGGGAAAGAAAAAATCTCTTTGCAGGAGGCCTTATCTTGAAGCCAATTCTGTACCCTTCTGAAACAATGTTCTGAATCCAAAGATTGTGAATTGAATTTATCCAAATTTCTTTGAAAAAACGTAATCTGCCCCCTACCAGCTGGGCTGGAATGAGGGCCGCACCTTCATGTGGACTTGGGAGCTGGCTTTGGTTTTCTCAAAGGCTTGGATTTATTCCAGACTGGAGATGGTTTCCAAACTGATACCGCTCCTGTGGGTGAAGGATCAGGCTTTTGTTCCTTATTGTGACGAAAGGAACGAAAACGATTATTAGACCTAAATTTGCCTTTAGATTTTTTATCCTGTGGTAAAAAAGTTCCTTTCCCTCCAGTAACAGTTGAGATAATAGAATCCAACTGAGAACCAAATAATTTATTACCCTGGAAAGAAAGGGAAAGCAAAGTTGACTTAGAAGACATATCAGCATTCCAAGTTTTAAGCCATAAAGCTCTTCTAGCTAAAATAACTAGAGACATATACCTGACATCAACTCTAATGATATCAAAGATGGCATCACAAATAAAGTTATTAGCATGTTGAAGAAGATTAACAATGCTATGAGAATTATGATCTGTTACTTGTTACACTAAAGCTTCTAACCAAAAAGTTGAAGCTGCAGCAACATCCGCTAAAGATATAGCTGGTCTAAGAAGATTACCTGAACATAAGTAAGCTTTTCTTAGAAAGGATTCAATCTTCCTATCTAAAGGATCCTTAAAGGAAGTACTATCTGCCGTAGGAATAGTAGTACGTTTAGCAAGAGTAGAGATAGCCCCATCAACTTTAGGGATTTTGTCCCAAAACTCTAATCTGTCAGATGGCACAGGATATAATTGCTTAAAACGTTTAGAAGGAGTAAATGAATTACCCAAATTATTCCATTCCCTGGAGATTACTTCAGAAATAGCATCAGGGACAGGAAAAACTTCTGGAATAACTACAGGAGATTTAAAAACCGTATTTAAACGTTTAGATTTAGTATCAAGAGGACCAAAATCCTCTATTTCTAATGCAATTAAGACTTCTTTAAGTAAAGAACGAATAAATTCCATTTTGAATAAATATGAAGATTTATCAGCATCAACCTCTGAGACAGAATCCTCTGAACCAGAGGAACCATTATCAGAATCAGAATGATGATGTTCATTTAAAAATTCATCTGAAAAATGAGAAGTTTTAAAAGACCTTTTACGTTTACTAGAAGGAGGAATAACAGACATGGCCTTCTTAATGGATTTAGAAACAAAATCTCTTATGTTAACAGGAACACTCTGAGTATTAGATGTTGACGGAACAGCAACAGGTAATGTAACATTACTAAAGGAAATATTATCTGCATTAACAAGTTTGTCATGACATTCATTACAAACAACAGCTGGAGGAACAGATACCACAAGTTTACAACAGATACACTTAACTTTGGTCGATCCAGCACCAGGCAGCATTTTTCCAGAAGTATCTTCTGACTCAGTGTCAATCTGGGACATCTTGCAATATGTAATAGAAAAAACAACATATAGGGCTCCATGTACTAAGCCGTCAATTCATCCGTCATTTTAGACGCGGCTAAACTCGCCGTTACTCGCCGCGGGCGAAATGGTGTCCGCTGTTGCTATGTACTAATAATCCCACAATAAATAGACACATCTAGCCCGCCGCGAGAAGTGGCGGAATATTGATAAATTTGACGCCTCGCTCGCCGCGACTGAATTGTCTGGCAGATTGTTAACATGTGACATGTAAGGTGTCATGAACGTCATAGTAGTCGCGGGAATAGAATTTTGCTCCTATAAATGTACAACTTTTCTAAACAACTTTATTATTGTTCCAAAATTTTTGGAGAGTAATTACAGAGCGCTCTTTTTTGTGATCTTTATTTACAAATTCGATATGGCTTCATCTGGATCTGAAACCACTTCAAAATCCAAGAATCCTCACTTTTCTCATCAGCAAAACGTCGTTTTGATTGACATGATTATTGACTCTTATGATTATTTGTTTGGATGTCTTGTCAAACAGACAAATTTTTCTAGGAGGAAGCAGATCTGGCAAAGGATCAGCGACGCTGTTAGTGCCCAGGGTCCAGGAAAAAAGGATGTCGATCAGCTGAAGAAGCGTTACAACGACACTTTTCTCATCAGCAAAACGTTGTTTTGATTGACATGATTATTGACTCTTATGATTATTTGTTTGGATGTCTTGTCAAACAGACAAATTTTTCTAGGAGGAAGCAGATCTGGCAAAGGATCAGCGACGCTGTTAGTGCCCAGGGTCCAGGAAAAAAGGATGTTGATCAGCTGAAGAAGCGTTACAACGACATTAAACGTTTCGCCAAAGCTAAATTGGCCAGAGAAAAAAATTCGGCACGTGCTACCGGAGGTGGACCAGCATATGTGGCAGACCTCAATGATTATGAGCAGAAGCTTATTCAGCGTCTGGGACCAGAGATCATCACTGGCATAACGGATGATTGTGACAGTGATTTAAGAGGTAAATGTACAACATAATTGACGCAAATGTTTTTTTTTAAATTATGATAGGTCATTGTCTCCAATATATATTTCTTTAAAATAACATTATCTGACTTCTTACGCTTCAGTATCTGAATCTATATAGGCCATTTAGGCCCCAAATACTGTAATCATTTATGTCACATATATGTATAAGGGATTGTACAAGCCATTTAGGCCCCAAATACTGTAATCATTTATGTCGCATATATGTATAAGGGATTGTACAATAATAGGGTTGTTATACTTCCTTTTTTTAAAGGTCTAACGGAACTAAAGATTTGTTGATTATTAATATAGTGATCCCTAAAGATAACACCCATGTGTTTATTTTCAAACCAGTATTGCATAGAAACCTTAAAGAGATAATGACAATAGAAATAATGTAATTTGAAACTATTAAAAAAATATTGATGTTGTGTAACATGGTATGTCCGACATTAATCATGAGACTAACCCCAGATCACATGCCTTCTTAAATTTCTGATCTATTGACTTCCATGTTGCGTTATTTGACTATAGAATATTATTTTTAACATCTTTCAAAATTGTTCTCCGCTTTATAAACATATACTTTTTTCAGATATAGCTATGCACATAGTTGACGCAGTCACATGAACCATCTATGTTCATTAACCAATGATCATTTACTGTGCCTGTATAGATTTGCTTTTCATCAAAGTATAAAAATCCATTGAAGGCAAAAACATAATACAATTAAATATTTTTGAAAAAGCATTTTCTTATGCAATTTGTAAAGGAAATTTTATTTGTTCATGTCCCTTTAAAGGGCCACTAAACCCAAAATCTTTTTTTAATGATTCAGATAGAGAATAGAAATTTAAACAACATTACAAATTACTTCCATTATTTCTTTGGCTTCATTTTCTAGATATTCTTAGTTGAAGAAAAATAAATACATATGTTGAGCCAATCACACGAGGCTTATTTGTGCAGCAATTAAATGCTTTTCAACAAAGAATATCAAGAGAATAAAACAAATTAGATAATATAAGTAAATTATAAAGATGTTTATAACTGCATTCTCTTTCTAAATCATAAAATAAAAAAGGTGGGTGGCATGTCCCTTTAATGATTGAGCCTTCATTCACTGCTGTGATTATTATTATTAACACTTTTAGTTTCCTAACGTATTTTTTTTATTTTTTTTTTTTAAAGCAACGCCAACAACACAAGCAGAGCCTGTGAGGAGTAACGAAGTGCCCACTTGTTCTACTTCATCTTCTGCGGTTTACAGACCACCCAGTTCAGCTGTTTCCAGACCTTCGGCCAGTTTTACACATGGACAATTAGTACGCTCCACATCTAATGTTACACACACAACTTCCTCGGCGGACACACTTCCTGATGTAAGGACCAGCACTCCAGAAACTGGTGTTGGTAGAGCAACTGGTAAGTACTTTACAAATGAATAATTTCAATGTTGTGTGTTTTATCTCTTTTATCTATCATTTTTTTTTAATTTTTTTTTAAATGTCAAATGTCATTATTGACATATTCTAGTTCGAGATCTTTTACAGATGGAATGTAATTTGAAGGACAAATAGCAATGATCATAGATTTTCATGAAAGGGACACTGTACAAATTTTTTTAAATGAGGATTCGTGTAGAGCATGCATGCAATTGTAAGCAACTTTCTAATGGGTTTAAATGTTATCATTATTTTCTTTTTGAGAATTGATCATAGTATTACATTAGAAAGTTGATTGAAATTCCATGCTATATATCTTATTCTCAAAAATATTATTTTTGCTTCAGTGTCCAGTTAATTGCAAAGTACATTTCCATTAATAATTTTCCAAATAGAAATTTCACTGAATGTAATAGCGTTTGAATATATGGTTACATTGACTAAAAAACCTTTTTATTTTATTTATTTATTTATTTTTATTTTATTTATTTTTTTATAGGTGATTTGGGACGTCTTTTCCAGCGATTGACTGGACATTCATCTCCATTATTTGATGGTATGTATCACATATGTATATATATATATAATATAACTTAAATTGGTGTATGACGGTTGTATCTGCTCTCTCCTTCTATTCTATTTCTGCAAGTGTTTTTAGAACATTTTATTTTTATTTACTAACAATTTGTTATGTCTTGATCTAGAAGAAGAAAACTCATCAAGGGAGATCACTATCAATCTCATGCCGATAGTGGAAAATCCCATTCAAGATGAACCACCAGGAGGGCATGATGGAAGTGAGACTCCAGATATTCTTGAAGATTTTGGAGATGCGCAACCAGATGAAATTCACACACCGGAAAACCTTGAGGAACCTGTTGAAACACAGGCACCACCAATTGCACTGCAAACAGGTGGTCTAAATATTGACAATACACTGGCAGAAGGACTATTGGCTGATGTTGGATTGAGGGAAATGTTGACACTTGCAAGGCAATACAGAGAGGACCACAGAGAAATGCAAAATATGATTAACACTAACATTGACCGCTGGGCTGCTCTGTCAGAAAAAAATGTTGAACTAGAAATGCAAAGGAATGCAGAAATTACAGCTGCAAAGAGAAATGTTCCAGTGGCAGAGGCGGATGGATGAAGAGAAAAACCAGCAAATTAACAGAGCTTTAACCATCAGTGAAAGGACATTACAATCTCTGTTGGCTATTGTCAGTGAAAGGGAGGGTACAACAGACCCAAAGAGGCCATGTCTGGAGTGAACATTTAATTTATTATTTATAACACTATATTAGTCACTGTTAATTTTTTTTCATCGATATATTGTTTAATAAGTTAGTTTTTGTGTTCTTTAAGTTTAAAATGTTATTATTTAATAAAGACAAATTTTTTTTATGCCCAAAAAAAATCACTTTTGATTCTTCAACACAAAAGTTTTTCTCAGTTATTAATTGTCATTCTTCTGACAATCATCATGACAAAACAAAAAATGAAATCAAATAACATATTTACGGTATAAAAAATCTACTTGCTCCATTAACATTTCCAAAGTTGCCATAATTTTAGAAATTTTTTGTTTAACATGATCTTCAAGACAACTCTGAGTACTTTTGTCTGCAGTTTCAATAGTTGATTTTGAAGATAAATCTGTAGAAAAATAAATGCAAAGCAAATTTTAATTCAATTTTCATATACATATGCAATGTATGATAGGGTTTTTCATCACAAATATTACCTCCTGATGTGCTGTTATCTAGGTTATCTACTATATTAGCTTCTACACTTATGTCCACTCCTTTAAAGCTTTCATCTGAGCCAACTCCTATTTGAAATATACAATATGTATTAGTTAAAACTTTGATTTTCTTAGATTTAAGATTACTGAGTATGAAACATACCTTTATCTACCATCATTGTTGGTAAAACTTCTATCCTTGGTTGAATATCATCTGAACTCAAGGCTTCAAATATTGGCACACTATCAGGATTTTGAAATTCTTCCATTTCCATACTATTTTCCATGTCTTCCATGGTAATATCTATGAACGTAATTACAAAGATAAAGATAGAAAACTATTAAATCAAAAACCTAGGATATATTATTTAAAACTATAATAATAATCATTAAAAGGGACATTGAACCCAATTTCTAAGTTTCATGATTCAGATAGTGCATGCAATTTAAATAAACTTTCTATTTTACTTCATTCTTTTTGTATCTTTATTTGAAAAGTTTAGATGCCAGCCCATTTTTGGTGAACCAACTGTGTTGTACTTGCTAATTGGACAGAACCAATCAAAAAGTGCTGTCCATGGTGCTCAACAAAAAATTGGCTGGCTCCTTAGCTTAGATGCCTTCTTTTTCAAATAAAGATAGAAAGATAATGAGGAAAAAAATGATAATAGAAGTAAATTAGCAACTTGATTAATATTGCATGCTAAAACTTTTTAAGCCAAAACCTAAAATATATGATTTAAAAGTTAAATAATAAGTCATTACCTGTCTGTGTCTTTTTATGAAAAATTTCATATGGATTTGGAGATAATTCAATATCCAATAGTGTTATTGGCAAAGGTGGAGAAAGAGCTTCACTTCTGGGTGTTTGCACCAACATTGACCTTAGGTAGCGTGGTGGGTGTTCACACTTCATTCTCCTACTTCTCATATCTATAAACATATATATAAAAAAATTTGGAATAAAAAAAATAAATTTAATTATTCCAAGTAATTTTTTGTTTTCAAAACATTCAGTTCTGCATGCTTACTTTTCTAACATGTTTCAATGGTATATAGTAATATATTTATATTTTATTCTACTAACTCAGTTCTGCATGTTTCAATGGTATATACTAATATAGTTATATTTTACTCTACTAACTCATTTTTGTATGCTAACTTTTCTAACCTTTTAAGTGTATATAGTAATATAGTTAAATTTTAATCTACTAACTCAGTTTTGCATGCTTACTTTTTTAACTTTTTGCAATTGTATATACTAATATAGTCAAAGTAACACTCAGAAAATAATATTGTCCTGGATTCGTCAATGATGACGCAGTTCAAAAATAAACCCATTTTTATATTATAAAAAATTATTTCATATATAATTTTGAAACTTACATGTCCTTATCAATCTTCGAATCGATTTATAGTACTTTGGTTCTCTTCTCTTCAAATCACTATATTTTCTAAGACACTGTCGTCTTGTTCTTTTAATTTTTGAAATACGATGCATTCTTCTCAGCATCTCGTATATAATTTTGTCTCTGCATTCCTGTCTCACTCCCCTCACACCACCAATCCGTTTAGGGAAATATTTATCCATGGCATAAACTAATATCACCAATTCTCCAGCACCAAAAGGTTCAGGACGCGACATGTTTGACGATGACGTGATTAATCGTTATGTCAATCATTAGTGCATTGATATAGATATGTATCCCCGAAAAATAGAAAAAAATATAATGTATATGTAGATTAATGTATTTTATGAAGGTTTGTAAATATCAATGTTTATAGTTATTACAAATGATATTTGGTTTCTATACATTTTCTTTGTTTCAGATGTGTTGATATGTATTAAAATTTACTTTGGTTTACAATTGTTATTTTGTTTCTAAACATTTTCTTTGTTTCAGATGTGTTTATATGTATTAAAATTTATTTTGGTTTACAATTTTTATTTTGTTTCTAAACATTTTATTTTTTTAAGATGTGTTTATATGTATTAAAATGTACTTTGGTTTAGAATTGTTATTTTTTTCTAAACATTTTCTTTGTTTCATATGTGTTTATATGTATTAAAATTTATTTTGGTTTACAATTGTTATTTTGTTTCTAAACATTTTCTTTTTTTTCATATGTGTTTATATGTATTAAAAGTTACTTTGGTTTACAATTGTTAATATATAATGTTTAAAGATTGTAATTTTGTAATAAAATAATTTATTTGCCATTATTTTCTATATGCCACTATTCTTTTAACAAATCTTGAATGGAAAAATATATTATTAAGGATAAGAAAATAAGTGTTAAGAGTAAGCCCTTAATGTATTTATTTGAATATGGGAAAGCCTAGTAGCTGTTAAAAATTGAGGTTAGAATAAAACAAATCAAATTAGCAAGTCTTTTTTAACTCAAAAATCCTATCTGATAACATAAAGCACTGTTGAATATACTGTCGCTTGTTACAGCTACAATTCAATGACACAATACAATGAATTAGCATCAGCTATGGAGGGATTACATTACACTAATCACATTATGTAAAAGAGTGAGAGCAGCTGTAGACACTAGTGTGATGTCACAAAGACAATGTATTACCTATAATATATTGTCTGTAATAACTTTGATCATAAACTTTATTTATTTGAAACCTTTGATAATTGAAGAGCAACAACTGTTATGTATTTAACTGTTTATCATGAGTGATTTTTAATAACCTTAATTCTTAAAAAAAAAATGGAGACAAGTTAATAAAGAAAGTTTTTTATTGATCAACTGAAACTTTAATCTTCAAAATATTGTTCTGAATCCATGTGCCTTGTTGCATTTCCACGCCTATTAGTTTGTTCTACACATATTTCTTCTGGTAAATCATCAGCATCTATTGGATCTTCATCTTCTAATGGACAGCCTCTTTTAATTGCTATATTGTGCAGTATGCAGCAAACCAATATAATTTTTGCAACTTTCTCTGGTGCATACTGCATAGCACCACCAGAACGATCAAGACATCGAAACCGCATTTTCAAAGGACCGAAAGTCATCTCAATAATCCCCCTGGTAGATCGGTGAGCTTCATTGAAACGTACTTGACTTCTGGTCTGTGGGTTGTTATAGGGAGTCAACAGCCATTCTGTAAATGAGTACCCTCCATCTCCTAATAGAAGATATAATAAATATAAATATAAGAATAATTATAAAGATTCAGAACTATACAATACAAATTTAAACTATACAGATTACAGTCGACAAATTGGGCGCAATTTTTGTACATTGAAATGAGAGACAAATTAGACGCCAGTTATGCTTACCTAGAAGCCATCCTTCAGGCATATTTCCGTCCTCGAACTTCCGGTATAACCCAATCTGCCTTAAGATGTAAGAATCATGACAGGAGCCAGGAAAGTTAGAACGGACACTGATAATCCTCATGTTGGGGTCACAGACCATCTGGACATTCAAGGAATGGAAATGCTTTCTATTCCTATAGATCTCCTCACGAGCTTGAAGTGGTCTTACAGCAACATGGGTACAGTCTATGGCACCTAGGACATTGGGCATCCCAGCCATCCTATAGAAATTTGACTTGATAGATTGCCATTCTTCAGGGGTAGATGGCAAACAAACATATCGATGAAAAATAACCATCATAGCCCCTATTACTTTGGATAAGTGGCGTGAAAAAGCAGATTGACTCATTCCAATAATGACGCTAGAAACTGCCTGAAAGGAGCCTGTTGCAAAAAAATGCAATGCAGCTAATAGTTTCAGAAGTCCCGGAATAGCTTGTGAACGAGCAGTCATCGGCTCCAAATGATCTTCAATCTCTCGATACAGGTGTAATATCGATTCACGATCAAGCCGGAATCTTTGTATGATCTCTCGGTCAGAAAGGCAGTGCAAACCAACCCGTGGAAGGAATACACGGGGGACACGAACTCTCCTTCTTCTAACGATACGATTAGCTACATTTCCAGTATTCTGTCTTCTAGCCCGGATTTGCATCACACGGAGAATAAACAAAAACAGAATTCTCTCCATAGCTGCTGAAATGAACAATGTAAGTACAATGCTGATATTACTGCCTTTTATATATGTCTAGACTGGCGTCTAGAGTGACTTTGCTATTGTTTTGTACCTTGCCCGCCACCTAAAAGGTGGCGAGGCAAAAATAACGAGGTGGGGGCGGAGATTGACGCGAGCGGACAAATAGATTTTTTAGTACATTCGTTTTTGGCGAGTTGGTGGTCAAATGTGTCTAATTACAGTAAAAAATGGAGAGGTAGCGAGGTTTGGCGGATAAGTACAATCGCAATTTTAAAGATGGGAGTTTTAACATAATTGACGGCTTTGTACATATCAGTTTGCGAGTTTTGACGTGAGATTTGTTTTGCGGGTAGCTCGCTGACTGCTTAGTACATGGAGCCCATAAAGCAAAATTGATCAAATTCCTTAAATGACAGTTTCGGGAATGGGAAAAAATGCCAGTGAACAAGCTTCTAGCAACCAGAAGCAATAAATAATGAGACTTAAATAATGTGGAGACAATAGTGACGCCCATATTTTTTAGCGCCAAAAAAGACGCCCACATTATTTGGCGCCTAAATGCTTTTGGCGCCAAAAATGACGCCACATCCGGAACGCCGACACTTTTGGCTCAAAAAAACGTCAAAAATTACGCAACTTCCGGCGATACGTATGACGCCGGAAACAGAAAAAAAATTTTGCGCCAAAAAAGTCCGCGCCAAGAATGATGCAATAAAATGAAGCATTTTCTGCCCCCGCGAGCCTAACAGCCCACAGGGAAAAAAGTCAAATTTTAAGGTAAGAAAAAAATGTATTCATATGCATTATCCCAAATATGAAACTGACTGTCTGAAATAAGGAATGTTTGAACATCCTGAGTCAAGGCAAATAAATGTTTGAATACATATATTTAGAACTTTATATAAAAGTGCCCAACCATAGCTTAGAGTGTCACAAAAAATAAGACTTACTTACCCCAGGACACTCATCTACATGTAGTAGAAAGCCAAACCAGTACTGAAACGAGAATCAGTAGAGGTAACGGTATATATAAGAGTATATCGTCGATCTGAAAAGGGAGGTGAATCTCTACGACCGATAACAGAGAACCTATGAAATAGACCCCGTAGAAGGAGATCATTGAATTCAAATAGGCAATACTCTCCTCACATCCCTCTGACATTCACTGCACGCTGAGAGGAAAACCGGGCTCCAACCTGCTGCGAAGCGCATATCAACGTAGAATCTAGCACAAACTTACTTCACCACCTCCATAGGAGGCAAAGTTTGTAAAACTGATTTGTGGGTGTGGTGAGGGGTGTATTTATAGGCATTTTGAGGTTTGGGAAACTTTGCCCCTCCTGGTAGGAATGTATATCCCATACGTCACTAGCTCATGGACTCGCTAATTACATGAAAGAAATAACAGTTTTATGACATTCTTTTTATTATGATAAATATGATTTATGAATGTCATAAAACATAAAGAAATAAGATAACTTGAAAAACAAGTCAGAATGAGAAAACAGCCCCTTTGGAGCCATCTGACAAGGCATCACAGTCCTTTCAGGGAGTTAACAAGGGTAAACAAAGGCCAGCATAGCCCCATTGGAGCCATCTGACAAGGTGACATAGTGCATCACAGTCCTTGGAGGGAGTTGACAAGGGCAAACATAGGCCAATACAGCCCCTTTGGAGCCATCTGACAAGGTGACATAGTGCATCACAGTCCTTGGAGGGAGTTGACAAGGGCAAACAAAGGCCAACACAGCCCCTTTGGAGCCATCTGACAAGGTGAAATAGTGCAACAGGCACAACAAGAACTTAAAAATGGGCCAAATAGCAACAAATAGAACCATAAATATAACTAAAAACATCACAACATGTGAATGGAGGAGTTATTTGTTCTCCCACGGGCCATCTCCGATCCTCCACTTACTAGGGCATCAGCATCATCTTCATCGTCCTGTACCCCTCCAGCTGTGGCTTCATGCATTGCCTCTAACCGCATTGTTCTGGCTAGAGTCATGCGATGAAGTCGCAGTTGAGTTGCTCTTGAGAAAGACTTGCTAAAAGTTGAAACGCGTTGAGCTTAAATAAATATCTTTTTATCAAAGTTGGAAGACTGTTGATATTCTTCTTTGCTGAGACAAGCCGGATTCTCCTATTTATGGAGTAAGTTACTATTTTGTTTTTTCTTGATTTACTGGACACCTTTGGTCATTTTGAGTCTTCATTTGCTTGCAGACCTATTAACAGGTTCTTGAGAGATTCTGAAACTATTCTGGGGAACTACACCACTCTGGAGACACATTACATCGCAGCTGAACTCCCACTACTTATGGAGTGAGTATACTGCACTTATATTAATTGGATCCTACACACACCTCAAGCCCTTTTTCTCTTCGCCATATAGAGAAACATCACTGTACAGACCAGCGCCATCTATTTGCCATTTTTCCACTTGCAGTTGTATAAGCATGGTGTCATGCATCCTTCCCAGCAACTAATTGGAGCTCAGCATGGTTTGCTCAATACGCGCTAGAGCCCCTAGCGTTAACCATGCTGAGTCACAACCTAAACAAAAATAAATATTACAAATTAATAATAATTACAGAACATAATAAAAATAGAGCAAAGAGACATTGTACTAATTAAAATACAAATCATTATTATAATAAAATATGCTATAGAGAAGAAGAATTACACATTAAATATGCTTTTCATAGATAAAACATTAACGGCTAGATTACGAGTTTTGCGTTATGAGTGAAAAAGCTTCATAACAATGCTTTTTTACTACCGCTGGCATTATGAGTCTTGCAGGTATATCTGTACCGCACACTTTTTTGGCCGTAACGCAACGTAACTACCGCAGCTTTCAAAAAGTCAATGTTCAACTCATAACTAAAGTGCTAAAAAGTACACTAACACCCATGAACTACCTATTAACCCCTAAACTGAGGCCCTCCCCCATCGCAAACAATAAAATAAATGTATTAATCCCTATTCTGCCGCTCCCGACATCGCCGCCACTATAAAAACATACTAACCCCTAAATCGCCGTACTCCCGCATTGCAAACACTAGTTAAATATTATTAACCCCTAATCTGCTGTCCCTAACATCGCTGCAACCTACATTACTGTTATTAACTCCTAATCTGCTTAACCCATAAACCTAACCCTAAGTCTAACCCTAACCCCCACTAACTTTAACATAATTAAAATAAATCCAAATAAATAATACAATTAATACCTAAATAATTCCTATTTAAAACTAAATACTTACCTATAAAATCTAAGATAGCTACAATATAACTAATAGTTATATTGTATCTATCTTAGGTTTTAATTTTATTTCACAGCTAAGTTTGTATTTATCCAATCAGCCAATAGGATTGAGCTTGCATTCTATTAGCTGATTGGAACAGCCAATAGAATGTGAGCTCAATCCTATTGGCTGATTGGATCAGCCAATAGGATTGAAGCTCAATCTTATTGGCTGATTGCATCAGTCAATAGGAAATTTTCACCTTTAATTCCGATTGGCTGATAGAATTCTATCAGCCAATCGGAATTCAAGGGATGCCATCTTGGATGACATCATTTAAAGTAACCTTCAGTGTACGTCTGGGACCGTATGAAGAGGATGATCCGCGCCGGATGTCTTGAAAATGGAGCTGCTCCGCGTCAGAAGGATGAAGATAGAAGATGCCGTCTGGATGAAGACTTCTGCTCACCTGGAGGATGACTTCTTGCCGCTTGGATGAAGACTTATCCCGGCTTCGTTGAGGACTTTTTGCCGCTTGGATGAAGACTTCTCCCAGCTGGATGAGGATGGATGTCCGGTCTTCAAAAACTGTAAGTGGATCTTCAGGGGTTAGTGTTAGGTTTTTTTAAGGGTTTATTGGGTGGGTTTTTTGTTATGAGTTTTGCGCCACAAAACTGTTATACAAAACTCATAACTAAAGTGTTACAAAGTACACTAACACCCATAAACTACCTATTAACCCCTAAACCGAGGCCCTCCCGCATCACAAAAATTATATTAAAGTTATTAACCGCTAATCTGCCGCTTCCGACATCACCACCACTAATAACATTTATTAACCCCTATTCAGCCGCTCCCGACATCGTCACCACTATAATAAAGTTATTAACCCCTATTCCCCTGCACCCCAACATCGCCCACACTATAATAAAGATATTAACCCCTATTCCTCCGCTTTCCGACATCGTCGCTACTAAATAAAGTTATTAACCCCTAAACCTCTGGCCTCCCACATCATTGCCACTAAATAAACCTATTAACCCCTAAAACGCCAGCCCCCACATCACAAAAAAAATAAATAAAACTATTAACCCCTAACCCTAACAACCCCCTAACTTTAATTTTAAAATTACAAGATCCCTATCTTAAAATAAATAAAAACTTACCTGGGAAATTAACTTTTGTTGCGTTCGTTTCGCACCCTCTATAGCGCAAAACTTGTAATCTAGGTGAATGTTAGTATATTCATTTGGTTTGCATAGAACAGTACTTAAAGGGACATTATACACTAGATTTTCTTTGCATACATGTTTTGTAGATGATTATTTATATAGCCTATACAGCTTTTTTTTTTTTTTAATTTATAGTTTTGCTTATTTTTAAATAACATTGCACTGATTTTCAGACTCCTAACCAAGCCTCAAAGTTTTAGGAGAATACTGATGTATACCTACTCCAGCTTGCTCCTGTTTGTGTAAAGAGTCTTTTCATATGCAGAGGAAGTGGGAGGGAGCTAGTGTCTGCTTCTTTTGCTATAGTACCACTTTCGGTGGGTGTTCCAGCTAACCTTTTTAACAGTGCTAAACTGGGAGCTTCTAAGTAAATTTTTAAACGATTTTATACTGGATTTTTAGATCAGTATCTGTGCATATTATTATTTATAGTAGTGTATATTACATGCAGTTAAATTAAAATTGGTGTATACTGTCCCTTTAAGGTGGGCATATGATATGTTTGGACTATCCATACACAGTAGATAAAATAAAACATTTTTGTGGTTCCCTGATGAGGCAGATGGAATTATATTGTTCCAAAAGGACCCAACTATTATTAATAGTATAACCATAAAACTGTGCATTGGCATAGTAGCTAAATTAACTAATGCAAATGTTGTTATTGTATGGTAGATGTTTTTAATATTTTGTTAAAAGATGTAAAGTAAAATAAATTTAAATTGAAAATTTTAATTATAAAAGTGATAATATCAATTAATCTGTAAATTCATTCCTAGAACTGTTAAACTTGCATAGTAGTACAGGTTATATAGTACCTCCTAATATTTGCAGAATTTAATATTGTTAATGTTTCTTGTTACAAAAACTTGGTAGTCTGTGGTTGCATCTAATCTGTTATTGGTACTAGCTGTGCTAATTTGTAATTGTTTGTTACCAATTTGTCAACTTTATTTTATGTTATAAAATTCTAAATATGCAACCTTTTGTGTCTTGTTTGTGCCGTAGGTAATATGCCAAATACATGATATAAAGGAATTTAGGAATCATTAGACTTAATGCTGAATGATGATAGTCACTCCTGTTATCCAGTGACTATCTTTGGTTAATATTAATAAATATTATTTGTTAAGTATTTCAAATACTTCTACAGTGTGAGCATGTGTGAGTGAGAATGAGAGCGAGTGTGTGCTTGCTTGTATGAGAGAGTGTGTGTATGAGAGAGAGAGTGTGTGCTAATGCCTATGTGCAGGTTTGACTACACTCAAAAATAAAGTGTGCACGCATTTTAGTCACTTGGCCAAAAATGTATGAACAGAACTTAAAAAAATTAGAGTGAACATTGGAGCCAACTTCTGGGTTAAGCAAAAGGGAGTGCCCGTTTCTGAGCCAAGCAAAAGGGAGTGCTTGATTCTGGTCCAAGCAAGTAATACCAGGGTGCTGAATACAGGCTGCAAGCAGCAGCAGCAGACAAAGGCAGTGCTGAAGACAGGACAAACAAATAGGCACATTAGGCAATAAGGTACTGGAGCTAGGAAATGTGCCAAATGCAGAGACAAGGCCAGGACAGTCCAAGATTCAAATACAGACAGCAAGTATCCAAACTTAGGCAAGGTCACAAGAAGGAAATCCAGCAACAAACTGAAACCAGGAACACAAACACAGGCTGCCCACTATATAATCAGAGAGCATTTCCTTGATTGGCTTGCATCCAGAGAGGGTGGATCTGGGAAACACACCTGCTGATGATAATATTCTTGTACAATTCCCTTCAAGTAAGCATCCTCTAGTGGCACAAACAGAGCAATCTGGTCTCTGAACCTGGAATATCTGGTTCTATTCCAAACAAGACATAGTGAGGGAAGTCACCAGCCATGTCACCATTGTACAGTTTACATTTTGGCACAAACAGAGCTTATGGGATCCTGACAGACCTAATGGGATCCTGATATTATACTGGTAAATACATTGATAAATCCAAATCTTTATTCATGCCTACAGGGACTCTAGTTTCTAATTGAGAAATCCAGAATGCTTTCCGTTTGTTTAAGTCTCCCTGTTACCCCCTCCCCCCATCTAATGGAACATGTTCAATAATCTGAAATCTAAAATGGCTTACAAAATCTCCTGCTTCAACAACATGGCAAGCTAATTGTGACATCACTTTTATTTCTAATGTTGGATTTATGTTCTGTAATCCGCTTCTGGACTTGCCTTGTGGTTTCACCTACATATATCATGCCACAAGGATATTTGAGCAAATAAATTGCAAACTCTGTATTTCAGGTAAAATAATTCTTAAAGGAAAACTTCTTGCCAGTATGTGGATAGACAAAGTAAGGACCCTGTATTAAACTATTGCAATGGGAACAGCCCAAGCATGGAAAGCATCCAAATTTCTTAGTTGTTAAAATGATTGTTTCAACATTCTTTTTGGACCTATATGAGATCTTAGGCTATGTGACCTTCTATATGCTGCCATTGGTGACAACTAAAATTCTGTAACTGTGGGATTACCAGAGGTTGCAATATGTTCCTATGTTTAATAATGATGCTAAAAACCTTCTTACTGGTATTGTTAAACTGGGAAACAAACACCAATCTATTTGTTGCTTTTCTTTTTCTATCAGGGAATCTAGATATCTGCTGTAGTTGAACAAATAAGCCATCTCTTCCAGTATGTTTAACCCTCATAAACTGATTTTTGGTTAATGAATTCTTTAATGGAACTGGGTGTGAATTATCATAGTGTTACAAATTGTTCTAATCAAATCCTTTTCTGTATAAATCTACTTGTAAATAATGGCCTACCTTGTATATCACAGTATCCATGGAATTAATACTCTCCTCACTAAATTCTAGAGTAAACTTAATATGTTTAGTAGCATCATTAAGACTGGATAAAAAAAATCCAATAGGGTTCCAATGTTGTCCCAACCAAATTCCGAAGATATCATCAATATAGCACCATATTGTATGAATAAATAATTTTCAAAAATAAAATGTTCCTGAAAAGCATTCATTAAAATGTTTGCATAGGTAGAGAAAATAATTACAGTAGAGTATTATTTCCATCAAATGCATTAAAAAGTCAGTTTTATGTGGATATATAATCCAGACTGCGACAATAATGATCTAATCACTTCCAAACCACAGGAGTGAAGAATATAAGTGTATAGGCTGGAAACGTCTAAACTATATAAAATAAATGTATCTGTTGTCAAAGAAATATTATGTAATTTGGTCAAGAAGACATTGATGTCACCAATAAAGGAACTGGATTTCTCCACAATTGGTCTAAAAACCTTATCCAAATAAACTGCAATGTTAGAAAAGACTGAACCCACACCTGAGACAATTGGATGCCCTGGGGGCTCCCTCAGATTCTTATGCACTTTGGGTAAGGTATAAAAAATAGGTATTCTAGGATTAGTGATTGTCAGAAATTGTTAGGTCTCTTTGGAAATAACATCATTCTTCACAGCAATGATAATACATGGTTTAATTTCCTGTTGTATTTTTAATATAGGACTACCATTCAATGGGTAATATAACTCTCCATCAGCTAACTGCTGCTTAATTTAGTTCATAAAGTAGTCCCTATTAAAAACTACAACAGCTCCACCCTTATCTGCCTCCTTTAAAATGACGTTCCTCCTCTTTTGCAAGGAATTTACAATTGTGACTTTTAGATGATCTAGAAACATGTTTCTGTTCTTTTTTGAGTATTTCAGTATTCTTTAATACTAAACTTATAAAAAACATAAATACTGGGTTCAGTAGGTGAAAAGTTGCATTTATTCTTTAAGCCTAACATATTTAATAACAAAACATTCCCAAAAACATTTTTGTTATTAATGTTCTTTCCACTCAAATCAGAACCATCTTGGGCAATAATTTTGCCTGAAAGGAATGATTTAATTTAATCAACTAAAGAATCAAAATAACTCCTGTTGAAGCACCAAAAAGTCACAATCAGCATCAGGACAAACACCAAAGTCCCTTTTCAAAACATTAGTCTCATCCTCTGTTAGCACATTATCAGACACATTTACCATTAAGATAGGATGAGTACGATGTTTTGGACATAATTATTGCTCAGCTTGGTCTTATTTAAGTGAGAAGAATTTGGATTTGAAAAAGAATGAGAGTGATCATCACCCCGCAATACCTAATCCTCAGGGAAATGCTAGCCATTGTGTCTAAGGGGCACTAGACTTGTGTTGTGTGGTGTGCTGGTCATCATCAAATAAAGTAAAAAACCATAGCAAACTGTGGGCCGCTACCCAAGGGACTATAAGCACGTGTTAGTCTTCCTCCCTTGGAGGTGTATTTTTGGGGTTTGTGTACCCGCGGCCTACCTATTGCAGTAACGCTACTGCCTGCTGCTGCCTTTCCTGCCCTTCCTGCTCTGTGGTGTTCATCATCAGTTAAAGTAAAAAAATGTAGCAAACTGTTGGCTGTGTGTCCAAGGGTCTCTAAGCATGTGCTTGTCCTCCTCCTTCAGAGATGTATTTTTAGAGTTTGTGTACCGGAGGCCAACCTAGTTCAGTAACTCTGCTGCCTGTTGCTGCCTCTCCTGCGCTATGGTAGGCATCATCCATGAAATACCAAATTCATTTTTTTTTTTTAAGATTAGGGCTTTGGGCACTGTAAAAAAAGCTGAATGCCCTTTTAAGGACAATACCCATACAAATGTTTTTTTTAGACTTAGGTTTTTTATTTTGGGTGGTTGGTTGGGTGGGGGGGTTTTACTGTTGGGGGACTTTGAAAAAAAAATTGTATGTAAAAGAGCTGTTTAACGTAAGGCAATGCCATACAAAAGGCCCTTTTAAGGGCTATTGTAGGTTAGGGGGTGTTTTTATTTTGGGGGGCTTTTTTATTTTTATAGGGCTATTAGATTACGTGTAATTGTTTTTATTTTGATATTTTTGTTTATTATTTTCTGTAATCTGAGTTTTTTATTTTTTATATTTTTAGTGTTTATAATATTTTGTAATGTTTGATTTTTTTACATTGTTTCGTAGTTTTAGGATTTTTTAAATTTGGAATTTTTTATTTTTTTATTTTTTCGTAGTGTTAGGTTTTTTTTAGTCATGTAATTTAGGAATTTCAATTGGTAGTTTTTTATATTTTATTAGAATAGTTATGTTAGGTTAATTTATAGTTTAATCTTATTATTATTTTATTTCACAGGTAAGCTTTTATTTATTTTAATATAGTTATATTGTAACTTTTAATTTAAAGTTAGGGGATGTTAGGTTTAGGGGCTAACAGTTTAATTTAGTGTTTTGCAATGTGGGGGGGGGCAGCGGTTTAGGGGTTTATAGGTTTAGTTTATTAGTTACGATGTGGCGGGCTGGTGGTTTAGGGGTTAATAGGTTTATTTAGTGTCAGCGATTTCGGGAGCGGCGGATTAGAGGTTTCTAGATTTATTTAGTGTTGATGATGTGGGTGGGTAGGCAGCGGATTAGGGGTTAATAGGTTTGTTTAATAGTCGCAATGTAGGTGGGTGGCAGATTAGGGGTTAATAGGTGTAATATAGTATTTGCGATGCGGGAGGGTTGGCGGTTTAGGGGTTAATAGGTAGTTTATGGGTGTAATTTGTAACATTTTTGTTTCGCAAAATCCATAACTACTGGTCTCAGATCGCGGAATGGCTTGTGTCGGTATAGGCTAAAATGCTTGCGGTATAGCTATACCGCCGCGACTTGTAATATGCTTTACCGGCCATTCCATGCACAATGGCCCATTTTTCAGCGGTATAGCCGTACCGCAACATAATGCAAAACTCGTAATCTAGGTGTATGTTCTTAAAATGAATGTTTTCTGGACATCCCATTGGCATTAATGCAATTAGACAAATTTTGTTTCAAATTAAATTCTTATATGAATATTCAGATAAACCGAATGTAACCATAAATGAAATTCTGATGAACCAAATCGGTGAAAAATTCTTGGACAAACAGAATATTATGCCCGTGCACATGTCTAAAACCTGTGATTTTGTTGCGCAGGGTGATATTTGATATTTGTTACTCCTCGGTCACTGGTCATTCTTACAATATTACGTTTTTTGGGGTACAATTTTAAGTCTATAGTTACTTGTTTAATATATCTTTGGATGGGAAGGGGTTAATGAATTGGTTTCCATGTGTTGAGTATTTAAGTTAATTGTACATAAATGTGAAGTGCACATTTATAAAGAAGCATCATGGTGTGGCAATATGTGGTCAGTGAACAAGGACTAGGTCTAGTCGAAATGCGTATGGCAGACTTTGACAAACAATGAGCACTGGATTTCTATTGCTGCTTTTATTTAAATGATCCTTCTGTTTTCATACTTATTTTAATAAAGGACTTCATTTTATTATTTTAAGCACCTATTGCCTATTCAGTGTGCAAAGGACTGAACATATCTTGTGTTTGCTTCTACCTTTGTTGGGTAGAGTCTCACGCACCTGATTCAAACAACCAAGCCTATCATAGTGCTGAGGACAAAGAATTGGAGCGCAACTGTTAATTGTTGGGATAAAGTATATAAGAAGGCTTCTTCCAGTGGAGTTCTTCTGAGATTGTTAAGTCCCAGGAGACTTTGGCTTTCAATCTTAAAATATAAGGGTGGATAGTTAAAGGATATTGATGATATTGTTTAAGCATTTATAGATTATTTTTATATAGACCTATATAATTCAGAGGAAATATGTGAAGCAAAAGCTAAATTCTGGTAAAAAAAACCTAAAACTTTAGCTCCCCATGTTTATTCTTAAAGGGATATGAAACCCAATGTTTTCTTTCATGATTCAGATAGAGCATGCAATTTTAAGCAACTTTCTAATTTACTCCTATTATCAAATTTTCAGCACCTGGGTAGCTCGTGCTGATTTGTGGCTAAATGTAGCCACCAATCAGGGCTCTGAACCAAAAATGGTCCAGCTCATAATCTTACATTTCTGCTTTTCAAATAAAGATACCAAGAGAACAAAGAAAAATGTATAATAGGAGTAAATTAGAAAGTTGCTTAAAATTGCATGCTCTGTCTGAATCAAAAGAAGAAAAAAAAATTGGGTTTCATATCCGTTTAAGCCCTGGAGAATTTTAATGAATTAATCAATAGCTAGTGCAGAAATTGATTCAGCATTTACGTCTTTTCAAAATGGAAAGCTGCAGGCCCAGAAAAATTGCTTATTGAATGGAGATAAGGTGACAAGGTGCTGTAGTTATATAATCAATTATACCCAGGGACTTTACAACGGCTTTTAAATGTCTAATACCAACGGGAAAGGATTTATGCTACCCAAGATCATATCACCCAATGGGGCATATTTAAGAAGGTGCGAGCGGACATGATTCGATATTGCGGATCATGTCCGCCGCACATCGATAAATGCCAACAGCATACGCTCTCGCCATTTATCATTGCACTAGCATTTCTTGTGAACTGCTGGTGCAATGCCGCCCTCTGCAGATTCATGGCCAATCGGACGCTAGCAGGGGGTGTCAATCAACCCGATCATATTGGATCGGGTTGATTTTCATCGATGTCTGTCCTCCGCCTCAGAGCAGGCGGACAGGTTATGGAGCAGGGGTCTTTAAACGCTGCTTCATAACTTGTGTTTCCACCGAGCCTGAAGGTTTGCCAGAAACACGGGGCATCAAGCTCCATACGGCTGGCAACAGATAAGAAGTAAAAATACTTTTATAAGTAAATTTACATGCTGCCTAAATCATGAAAGAACAAATGTTATGTTTCATGTCCCTTTAAGGGGACAGTAAAGTCAAAATTAAAGATTCATGATTCAGATAGAGCATGTAATTTGAAACAACTTTCCTATTTACTTATATTATCAACTTTGTATTGTTCTTCTTGTATCCTTTGTTTAAGAGTAAATATAGGTAAACTGATAGGAGCACGCGCTTGTCTTTAGCATTCCATGGCAGCAGTGTTTGCAACTATGTGTAACATTGCTATATACATTATTGCAAACTGCTGCCAGATGGCTAAAGACATGTACACTCTCCGGAGCTCACCTTGGGTTACTCATTAACAAAGGATACCAAGAAAACTAAGCAAAATTGATAATAAAAGTAATTTGGAAAGTTGTTTAATATGCCTTACTCCATTCATTCCAATTAAGCTTAAATTTGAGATTGAGTCTTGAGCCCAGGTGAAGGGATCAAGACTAGAAAAAGTGCACTTTGGCAGCACTCCCGTCCCTGATTGAAGTAATTAATAATGAACTCACATTCAGGACCAAAAAGTTTCTATTCAAAAAAATTAACTTAAAACATAACTTGTATTATTATGTTGATTAAAAGTTATGTTTTAAGTTAATTTTTTTGAATAGAAACTTTTTGGTCCTGAATGTGAGTTCATTATTAATTACTTCAATCGGGGACGGGAGTGCTGCCAAAGTGCACTTTTTCTAGTCTTGATCCCTTCACCTGGGCTCCAGACTCAATCTAAAAGTTGTTCCTGTGCACAAGCACCCCAGCTCACTCCAAGCTACACGCACAGACTGATATACACACAGATACGAATGTGTGTGTAGATGTATATATATATGTATAGAGAAATATATACGTATACAATATAGATATCAACCCAATTTAATTGAGCAACCCTGTATCTACAGTATTGTAGTGCTAGTGCCATTTCTTTTCCTCTCAACAAGTTTAAATTTGACTTTACAGTCCCTTTAGCAACCAGCAACATACTCTGTGTGTCACTGATCTTTCTATTGGGGGTTGCTTTTTAAACAGCGTGGTCTCTCTGCCAGTGGCGAGCCGCGCTATTTTATAAAGCCTGCAGGATGGAGGGAGGGTCCAATAGCGAGGTCCAGGGCTATTATAAGCAGACAACCCCTTAGGGACCAGCATACATTGTGGTCATTAAGGGGTTATAGTTGGCTCCAGAGCAGCAGTGCAGTACTAGGAGCTAGCTGAACACATCTAGTGAGGTAAATAAAAGAGACATATGTGTGTAGATACCAGCTAGCTCCCAGTACAGCATTGTGCTCCTGAGTCTACCTAAGTATGCTTTTTCATTATAGAAGTAAATTGTGAAGTCTGGTAAAATTGCATGCTCTAACATCTGAAACATGATTTTTTTTCATGTCCCTTTAAGGAAAATACAAAATCATATCCAGCTTACTGGAGCACATAAAATATTTTGGATGATTGGTTTTATATCATTTGTGATTATACTAATTTTGTTGTGTACATTGTCTATGGTTATGTAACATTTAGGATTAAAAAAATCTATCAAAGGTTGCAAGGATTCATTGTGAAAATGGAAACTTATTGTAATTTATTAAAGATTATATTGATTTATTGCAAGTTCAATAAATCTATATTACACTTATATAGCTTTACAAATTATAGTAATTGTTTATACAGAAACTAAATACTGTACAGATATTGAAATCTTATTTTGCATTTATATAACAAGGTACAGCACCACTACTTACAAGAGTAGGCGTGACCCGCCACATGTCAATCAACTAATATGGGCGTGTTTAGATAAGGTCTGTCACTCAGTGAACAAAGGAGGCGTTGCTTTAAGGCAATAGCGTAAGGTCGTTGCGTGACATCATACGACTCTAACGCCTTCAGGGTAATGGCACAACAGCCACGCCCACGTTCACGGTAGCTTTTTAAACCAGGCCCCGCCCCCTCCGGCTTCCTGCTGACAAGATGGCGGCGGAGAGCAGAACGTTGTCGTACACTGTGTGCAAGTGGAGTTCTTTCTCCTCCAGTTATTTGCCCGAGTGAGTACCGGCCTGATTGTGCCGCGGGGTCTCTGACTCTGTGTGTACCCTGTGTATGTGATGTCACCTTGTTATACCGCAGGCTGCATAAGAAGAGCTGGCTGTAATTGCCCCAGTATAGCGGTACCTGCGTGTATGTTTAGGGATAGACCTGCAGAAATACGTACACTGACATAGCTTACCTCTGTATAACACCCAGTTGCTTTTGTATCTACACTGTTAGCAATATATTTATACTGACATAGCGTACCCCTGTATAACCCTAGCTTGTGTTTGTAAACCTGCAGCCCTGTGTATACTGACATACCTCTGCTTGTGTGTATAAACCTGCAGCACTGTGTATACTGACATACCTCTGCTTGTGTGTATAAACCTGCAGCCCTGTGTATACTGACATACCTCTGCTTGTGTGTATAAACCTGCAGCCCTGTGTATACTGACATACCTCTGCTTGTGTGTATAAACCTGCAGCACTGTGTATACTGACATACCTCTGCTTGTGTGTATAAACCTGCAGCACTGTGTATACTGACATACCTCTGCTTGTGTGTATAAACCTGCAGCGCTGTGTATACTGACATACCTCTGCTTGTGTGTATAAACCTGCAGCCCTGTGTATACTGACATACCTCTGCTTGTGTGTATAAACCTGCAGCCCTGTGTATACTGACATACCTCTGCTTGTGTGTATAAACCTGCAGCCCTGTGTATACTGACATACCTCTGCTTGTGTGTATAAACCTGCAGCGCTGTGTATACTGACATACCTCTGCTTGTGTGTATAAACCTGCAGCGCTGTGTATACTGACATACCTCTGCTTGTGTGTATAAACCTGCAGCACTGTGTATACTGACATACCTCTGCTTGTGTGTATAAACCTGCAGCCCTGTGTATACTGACATACCTCTGCTTGTGTGTATAAACCTGCAGCACTGTGTATACTGACATAACTCTGCTTGTGTTTATAAACCTGCAGCCCTGTGTATACTGACATAACTCTGCTTGTGTGTATAAACCTGCAGCCCTGTGTATACTGACATACCTCTGCTTGTGTGTATAAACCTGCAGCCCTGTGTATACTGACATACCTCTGCTTGTGTGTATAAACCTGCAGCCCTGTGTATACTGACATAACTCTGCTTGTGTGTATAAACCTGCAGCACTGTGTATACTGACATAACTCTGCTTGTGTTTATAAACCTGCAGCCCTGTGTATACTGACATAACTCTGCTTGTGTGTATAAACCTGCAGCCCTGTGTATACTGACATACCTCTGCTTGTGTGTATAAACCTGCAGCCCTGTGTATACTGACATAACTCTGCTTGTGTGTATAAACCTGCAGCCCTGTGTATACTGACATACCTCTGCTTGTGTGTATAAACCTGCAGCACTGTGTATACTGACATACCTCTGCTTGTGTGTATAAACCTGCAGCCCTGTGTATACTGACATACCTCTGCTTGTGTGTATAAACCTGCAGCCCTGTGTATACTGACATACCTCTGCTTGTGTGTATAAACCTGCAGCCCTGTGTATACTGACATAACTCTGCTTGTGTGTATAAACCTGCAGCACTGTGTATACTGACATAACTCTGCTTGTGTGTATAAACCTGCAGCACTGTGTATACTGACATACCTCTGCTTGTGTTTATAAACCTGCAGCCCTGTGTATACTGACATACCTCTGCTTGTGTGTATAAACCTGCAGCACTGTGTATACTGACATAACTCTGCTTGTGTGTATAAACCTGCAGCACTGTGTATACTGACATAACTCTGCTTGTGTGTATAAACCTGCAGCACTGTGTATACTGACATAACTCTGCTTGTGTTTATAAACCTGCAGCCCTGTGTATACTGACATACCTCTGCTTGTGTGTATAAACCTGCAGCACTGTGTATACTGACATAACTCTGCTTGTGTTTATAAACCTGCAGCCCTGTGTATACTGACATACCTCTGCTTGTGTGTATAAACCTGCAGCACTATGTATACTGACATAACTCTGCTTGTGTTTATAAACCTGCAGCCCTGTGTATACTGACATACCTCTGCTTGTGTTTATAAACCTGCAGCCCTGTGTATACTGACATACCTCTGCTTGTTTATAAACCTCCAGCACTATGTATGCTGACATACCTCTGCTTGTGTGTATAAACCTGCAGCCCTGTGTATACTGACATACCTCTGCTTGTGTTTATAAACCTGCAGCCCTGTGTATACTGACATACCTCTGCTTGTGTTTATAAACCTGCAGCACTGTGTATACTGACATAACTCTGCTTGTGTTTATAAACCTGCAGCACTATGTACACTGACATAAATCTGCTTGTGTGTATAAACCTGCAGCACTATGTACACTGACATAAATCTGCTTGTGTGTATAAACCTGTCACACTGTGTATACTGACATAACTCTGCTTGTGTTTATAAACCTCCAGCACTATGTATACTGACATAACTCTGCTTGTGTTTATAAACCTGCAGCACTATGTATACCGACATACCTGCTTGTGTTTCTAAACCTGCAGCACTGTGTATACTAACATACCTCTGCTTGTGTTTATAAACCTGCAGCAGTGTGTATACTGACATACCTCTGCTTGTGTTTATAACCCTTCAGCAGAGTATACACTGACATACCTCTGCTTGTGTTTATAACCCTTCAGCAGAGTATACACTGACATACCTCTGCTTATGTTTATAACCCTTCAGCAGAGTATACACTGACATACCTCTGCTTGTGTTTATAACCCTTCAGCAGAGTATACACTGACATACCTCTGCTTGTGTTTATAACCCTTCAGCAGAGTATACACTGACATACCTCTGCTTGTGTTTATAACCCTTCAGCAGAGTATACACTGGCATACCTCTGCTTGTGTGTATAAACCTGTAGCACTGTGTACACTGACATTTCTCTGCTTGTGTGTATAAACCTGCAGCAGTGTGTACACTGACATACCTCTGCTTGTGTTTATAAACAACTGTAATAGCTATACATACAAAACTTGCCTTGTATAAACCCACATGCTTGTGTATATAAACCTACAGCTAAATGTACACTTACATCTCACTCCTGGATAGCCCAACTGCTTGTGTATATAAATCGGAATCGAGTTGTATGCTGACATACTTTACCTCTGTATAACTCCATCAGCTTGTATTTATAAGCCTGCAGCAATAGGTATATAGACATGTATTACGCCTGTAACATTTATTATAAATTTACAGCAATAGACATGACATTACTTCTGTATAACTATAATTGTTAGTGATTATTAACCTGCAGCAATGTGTGCACAGGCCATTTCTTTGCATTAATAAAGCTACCTGCATGTTGCCTATGACAAGCCCGCTGCAGATGTGCGTTGCTATGCCTTACCTCTGTATAACACCACCTTCATGTGCAAATGGATATATGCTACTGTGTGTAAAGATACCTGTTGCAATATGTGCATTACCATAGGTTCTGTATGATGCAACATTTTTTGGTCTATCCTGACTGGTTCCTCAGCTTAATATGCATTTCAGTCCCTGCCATACATAATTTTATCTCTGTAGAACACAATGTGTGTATATATATTTATACTCAAATGTACCTTACCTATGTATATCACTACCTACTGTATAGAACAACCTCCAATATGCAGTGACATCACAACTGCCAGCTATATGTGTGTATAAAATGAGCTTATTATATTGATCTATTTATTATCTACATTCTGCTATGTATTTGTGTATATAAATAAGCACACGTATAAATGTAGATACTTTTGTATTGTGTATATCTGGGTACAGTACTACATATTGTCAATATGCTAGGCTCGACAAACTCGAGAGCTAGGGTGCCACTGGCTCCTAGAATTTTAAACCTGGCTCCTAACTTTTTGGGTTATTTTCCATATATCTTTATTCAGATACCAATGTCTAATTTCTAAATATTCTTACTGGCTCCTAAGTTTTAAACAGAAGTCAACCCCTGATGTCAGTGAACAGCCTCGTTTCTATAGACTTTTACATAGTAACATAGATGAGGTTTAAAGAAGAAAAAAGTCAATTGAGTTCAACCTATACAGATCCTATCGGATTTACAATAAAAGCTAAAATTGAGCTTAAAGGGACACTGTACCCAAATTTTTTCTTTGGTGATTCAGATTGAGCATGAAATTTTAAGCATCTTTCTAATTTACTTCTATTATCAAATTTTCTTCATTCTCTTGGTATCTTTATTTTAAATGCACAAATGTAAGTTTAGATGCCGGCCCATTTTTGGTGAACAACCTGAGTTGTCCTTGCTGATTGGTGGATAAATTCATCCACCAATAAAAAAGTGCTGTCCAGAGAACTAAAACCAAAAAAAGCTTAGATGCCTTCTTTTTCAACTAAAGATAGCAAGAGAATGAAGAAAAAATGATAATAGGAGCAAATTAGAAAGTTGCTTAAAATTGCATGCTCTTTCTGAATTACAAAAGAAAAAATTTGGGTACCGTGTCCCTTTAACTTAATCCCATTAAAAAGGAGACCTATTTAACACAAGCAATCATATCTATGAATTCTGTTTCTAGCCAGAAATGTATCTAAGCCATTTTGAAATGTATCTAAGGTATTGGCATTCATTGCCTCCTTAGGCAAGGAGTTCCACAATTTGATTGCTCTTTCAATTTGTCCTACAAAGAGTCATTTAGAATACTAAGGTCTATCATCTAATCTATACAAATGTACTGCACTTGTTTTATAAACACATTTCATATGTGCATGGAAATATGGTCTGAATTATTGACCGTCCTTATCCCATTACATATACATGTAGCAGATGCATTCTTTTCTACTTATGAAATGATATTTCACTTTCCAATAGAAGCTTGTTTGCCATACACATGCATTAGCAAAAAATGCTTCAAGTAAAACTTATGACTGTGTCATGTTTTTTTTAACACTTTTGAGGTGTCTGGAAGCTTTGGATGAGTATTTTTTTAATGAATGTTGTACATTTGGAACACCTTGGACATCATAAAGCTAAACCTTTAAATAAATGCAGAAGCAGAGAAGCTTGCAATTTGCTCACTGGACCTACCTTACCTCAATATACAGATAGCTACATAGGTATTTAAATTTGACTTGCCCAGCAATTTATCCTTGAGTACTGGAGGGAGACAAACACCAATCCTGAGTCAGTTACTGGTTCAGTTACTTACATTTTTTTGCACAGGGATTTTCCTGGTCTATCCATTCCTGAGCTCTTGGTTAAATGTTGGAAATGCTTATTTAGAGTACACAGCAATGCATTGTGACCTACCTTAAAGGGATATGAAACCCACACATTTTCGTTCATCATTCAGATAGAGCATACAATTTTCCTATTTCCTTCTTGTAACTAATTTGCTTCATTCTTTTGGTATTCTTTGTTGAAAAGTATACCTAGGTAAACTCGGGAGATGGGAGCTAGCTGCTGATTATGAAACCCATTTTTTTTTCTATATGAAACCTATTTTTTTTCTTTTATGATTCAGATAGACCATGCAGTTTTAAGCAACTTTCTAATTTACTTCTATTATCAATTCTTCTTTCTCTTGGTATCTTTATTTGAAAAAGCAGGCATGTAAAGCTTAGGAGCCGGCCCATTTTTGGTTCAGCACCCTGGATAGTGCTTGCTGATTGGTGGCTACCCAAGAACTGAAAAAAGGGAGGGCAATTTCTAGAGGCTTAGATACAAGGTAATCAGAGGAAAAAAGTATATTAAAGGGACATGATACCCAAATTTTGAAACGCTTGCAAGTGACGCAGCATAGCTGTAAAAAGCTGACTTGAAAATATCACCTGAACATCTCTATGTAAAAAAGAATGATATTTTACCTCAAAATGTCCTAAGGAATCACATCCCATTGTAAAGGACTTTATGCAGCACATCCGTATGCCTGTCCTGGGACAGGCAATGGAGCGAGCTTTGTGCACTCTCATCTTATTTACCTATTCAGTTTAAGCCCTTGGTACGACGTTGGTTGTTATGCCCTTAACCCCTTAATGACCACAGCACTTTTCCATTTTCTGTCCGTTTGGGACCAAGGCTATTTTTACATTTTTGAAGTTTGTGTTTAGCTGTAATTTTCCTCTTACTCGTTTACTGTACCCACACATATTATATATCGTTTTTCTCGCCATTAAATGGACTTTCTAAAGATACCATTATTTTCATCATATCTTATAATTTACTATAAAAAAATGATAAAATATGAGGAAAAAATGGAAAAAAACACACTTTTTCTAACTTTGACCCCCAAAATCTGTTACATATCTACAACCACCAAAAAACACCCATGCTAAATAGTTTAAAAATTTTGTCCAGAGTTTAGAAATACCCAATGTTTACATGTTCTTTCCTTTTTTTGCAAGTTATAGGGCCATAAATACAAGTAGCACTTTGCTATTTCCAAACCACTTTTTTTTTTTAAATTAGCGCTAGTTACATTGGAACACTGATATCTTTCAGGAGTCTCTGAGTGTCCATTGACATGTATATATTTTTTTTAGAAGACATCCAAAGTATTGATCTAGGCCAATTTTGGTATATTTCATGCCACCATTTCACCGCCAAATGTGATCAAATAAAAAAAATCATTCACTTTTTCACATTTTTTTTTTTTTACAAACTTTAGGTTTCTCACTGAAATTATTTACAAACTGCTTGTGCAATTATGGCATAAATGGTTGTAAATTTTTCTCTGGGATCCCCTTTGTTCAGAAATAGCAGACATATATGGCTTTGGAGTTGCTTTTTAGTAATTAGAAGGCCGCTAAATGCCACTGCGCACCACACATGTATTATGCCCAGCAGTGAAGGGGTTAATTAGGGAGCATGTAGGGAGCTTTTTGGGGTAATTTTAGCTTTAGTGTAATGTAGTAGACAACCCAAAGTATTGATCTAGGCCCATTTTTGTATATTTCATTCCACCATTTCACCGCCAAATGCGATAAAATAAAAAAAACAACGTTAAATTTTTCCAAATTTTAGGTTTCTCACTGAAATCATTTACAAACAGCTTGTGTAATTATGGCACAAATGGTTGTAAATGCTTCTCTGGGATCCCCTTTGTTCAGAAATAGCAGACATATATGGCTTTGGCATTGCTTTTTGGTATTTCGAAGGCCGCTAAATGCCGCTTTGCATCACACGTGTATTATGGCTAGCAGTGAAGGGGTTAATTAGGTAGCTTGTAGGGTTAATTTTAGCTTTAGTGTAGAGATCAGGCTCCCACTTGACACATCACTCCCCCTGATCCCTCCCAAACAGCTCTCTTACCTCCCCCACCCCACAATTGTCCCCGCCATCTTAAGTACTGGCAGAAATTCTGCCAGTACTAAAATAAAAGGCATCCTTTTTTCTTTCTTTTTTTCCCCTGTGCATATTTACATATGCTGCTGTGTAGGATCACCCCCTTAGCCCCCAACCTCCCTGCCCCCCCAACAGCTCTCTAACCTCCCCCTCTACCTTCTTGGCACCCATCTTGGGTACTGGCAGCTGTCTGCCAGTACCCAGTTTACAATATTTTTTCTCTTTTTTATTTTATTTTTTATTTTTTTCTGTAGTGTAGCTTCCCCACGACCAACCCCTACCCTTTCCCAGATCCCTTAGATTACTTTTTTGGGGCATTTATTCCCCCTCTTCCTCCCACTTACACAGGATCATTTCTGTAGTGTAAGCGGTTCCCACCCGCTCCCTCCCCGTGCACGCACGGTTATTGCAGGATGCCTCGATATTGAAGCATCCTGCAATAACCGGAAAGCAGCTGGAAGCAATTAGGATCGCTTCCAGCTGCTTTCCAAACCGAGGACGTACGCCAAACGTCCTCAGGCGTTAACTGTATTTTTTCTGAGGACGTATGGCGTACGTCCTCGGTCATTAAGGGGTTAAGGACCAGCGACGTACCCTGTACGTCGCTGCAGTCCTAGGTTTCTTTCTGGGGCGATCTCGCTCAAAATTGCGATATTGCGCTATTTATGCATCGTTGATGGGGAAGAAAGGAGGAGGGGCAATGAGTTGGATCATATGTGGAATCATTTGAGGAAAAGGGATCTGGGAGGGGGGGTGTTTGGGTATTGAGGGGGGCAGCTACACTACAGAATTTTTATATATATATATATATATATATATATATATATATATAATGTGTGTAGTCCTCTTGACAAATGCACTCTCAGGTCTTTCTCTGTGAACAAAATATGTTCACTAAAAACGTTCCATTAAAAAACATATTTTGTTCACAGAGAAAGAACTGAGAGTGCATTTGTCAAGAGGACTATTCATTACATTTATGCACCCAGGCGGATGGCGTTGGGAGGGTAACACTGTGGTTTGGATTGAAATATATATATATATATATATATATATATTTTTTTTTTTTCTTTTCTTAAATTGCCTATTTTACAGCAAATAGGTAGAGGGGGGAGGGTTAGAGAGTGGTTTGTGGGGGAACAGGGAGGTTGGGAGGTAAGAGGGGATGCTACCCTGCAGAAAATATATAATTAAAAAAAAAAGAAGTAATTTTTATACTGGCAGACTTTCTGCCAGTGCTTAAGATGGGGGTGACCTGTGGGGGAGGGAAGAGAGCTGTTTGAGAGGGGTGGGGCAGGGATCAGGGGTGGGATGTTTCAGGTGGTAGGCTGACCTATACCCTAAAGCTAAAATTAACCCTACAAGCTACCAAAATAACCCCTTCACTGCTGGGTATAATACAAGTGTGGTGCGCACTGGCATTTAGTAGCCTTCTAATTACCTAAAAGCAATACCAAATCCATATATGTCTGCTATTTCTGAACAAAGGGGATCCCAGAGAAGCATTTACAACCATTTGTGCCATGATTGCACAGGCTGTTGAAATTCATTTCAGTGAGAAACCTAAAATTGGGAAAAAGTTTTTTTTTTTTTAATTTGATCACATTTGGCGGTGAAATGGTGGCATGAAATATACCGAAATGGGCTTAGATCAATACTTTGGGTTGTATACTAAAAAAATAAATATAGTTTTGATAGGTAAAAAAAAAGGTTCTATTTCTGTTTAAATGTAGTGATGTCAAAAATGCTCTGGTCTTTTGGGGAAGTTTTTGTCTGAAGTGTCCAGTCCTTAAGGGGTTAAGGAAGTTTACTATGAAATCTCATGAGTTAAAGGGACAGTCTAGGCCAAAATAAACTTTCATGATTCAGATAGAGCATGTAATTTTAAACAATTTTCCAATTTACTTTTATCACCAATTTTGCTTTGTTCTCTTGGTATTCTTAGTTGAAAGCTTAACCTAGGAGGTTCATATGCTAATTTCTTAGACCTTGAAGGCCACCTCTTTTCAGAATGCATTTTAAGTTTTTCACCACTAGAGGGTGTTAGTTCATGTATTTCATATAGATAACACTGTGCTCGTGCATGTGAAGTTATCTGGGAGCAGGCACTGATTGGCTAAACTGCAAGTCTGTCAAAAGAACTGAAATAAAGGGGCCGTTTGCAGAGGCTTAGATACAAGATAATCACAGAGGCTAAAAGTATATTAATATAACTGTGGTTATGCAAAACTGGGGAATGGGTAATAAAGGGATTATCTATCTTTTAAAACAATAAAAATTCTGGTGTAGACTGTCCCTTTAAGTGAAATCTCATGAGATCACAGTTAAAGAGTTCACGACCCTAGCACTGCTGATGCTGATTGGCTGCCTGTTTATTTCTTCCCTTTTTTTTTTTTTTTACCTGCAGCTGAGTATAACATTTTACACAGAACTTACTCTGCTGAGCTGAGGAGATTGTGAGATAAAATATCTTCTCTTTTTTTACATAGAGATGCTCAGGGGATATTTTCCTGTCAGCTTTTTACAGTTATAATGCATCAGTTTCAAGTGATTTAGCATATGAGTATTATGTCCCTTTATTATAACTGTTGGTTATGCAAAACTGACAAATGGGTAATAAAGGGATAATCTTTTTAACCCCTTAACGACTGAGGACGTGCAGGGTACATCCTCAGAAAAAAGGCAGTTAATGCCTGAGAACGTACCCTGCACGTCCTCAGTGTGGAAAGCAGCTGGAAGCGATCCTGCTCGCTTCCAGCTGCTTTCCGGTTATTGCAGTGATGCCTCGATATGGAGGCATCCTGCAATAACCTTTGTAAGTCATCCGGTGCAGAGAGAGCCACTCTGTGGCCCTCTCTGCACCGGAGATCGGTTGCTCCCTGTGTTGGTGGGTGGGAGCCGGACCGGGAGGCGGGTGGCGGCCATCGATGGCCCTGTGGATGTGAAGGGGGGCGGGATCGTGGGCGGGGGTGGCTGGGGGCACGCACGGGCGCGCGCGCGCGTGCACGGGAGGGTGGGGGCGGGCGCGTGCATGGGGAGGGAGCGGGTGGGAACCGCTACACTGCAGAAAATGTGGAAATAAAAAATAGAAAAAAATAGAAAATTAAAACAATCAGCAAGGTGGTGGGGGTTTGTCTGTGGGGGGTGGGGGGGGGGGGGGAAGCTACACTACAGAAAAAAAAAACCAAACAAAAAAAAAGCACTTTTTATTGTAAACTGGGTACTGGCAGACAGCTGCCAGTACCCAAGATGGCCCCCAATAAGGCAGAGGGGAGGGTTAGAGAGCGGTTTTGGGGGGGATCAGGGAGGTTGGGGGCTAAGGGGGGGATCCTACACAGTAGCATATGTAAATATGCTAAAAAAAAATTCATTTTTTTTTTAAAACCCTTTTATTTTAGTACTGGCAGACTTTCTGCCAGTACTTAAGATGGCGGGGACAATTGTGGGGTGGGGGAGGGAAGGGAGCTGTTTGGGAGGGATCAGGGGGTGGGATGTGTCAGATGGGAGGCTGATCTCTACACTTAAGCTAAAATTAACCCTGCAAGCTCACTACAAACTCCCTAATTAACCCTTTCACTGCTAGCCATAATACACGTGTGAGGCGCAACAGGATTTAGTGGCCTTCTAATTACCAGAAAGCAACGCCAAAGTCATATATGTCTGCTATTTCTGAACAAAGGGGATCCCAGACAAGCATTTACAACCATTTGTGCCATAATTGCACAAGCTGTTTGTAAATGATTTCAGTGAGAAACCTAAAATTGTGAAAAATTTTACGTTTTTTTTAATTTGATCGCATTTGGCGGTGAAATGGTGGCATGAAATATACCAAAATGTGCCTAGATCAATACTTGGGGTTGTCTACTACACTACACTAAAGCTAAAATTAACCCTACAAGCTCCCTAATTAACCCCTTAACTGCTGGGCATGATACACTTGTGGTGCGCAGTGGCATTTAGCGGCCTTCTAATTACCAAAAAGCAACGCCAAAGCCATATATGTGTGCTATTTCTGAACAAAGGGGATCCCAGAGAAGAATTTACAACCATTTATGCCATAATTGCACAAGTTGTTTGTAAATAATTTCAGTGAGAAACCAAAAGTTTGTGAAAAAATTTGTGAAAAAGTGAACAATTTTTTGTATTTGATCGCATTTGGCGGTGAAATGGTGGTATGAAATATACCAAAATTGGCCTAGATCAATACTTTGGGATGTCTACTAAAAAAAAATATATACATGTCAATGGATATTCAGGGATTCCTGAAAGATATCAGTGTTCTAATGTAACTAGCGCTAATTTTGGAAAAAAATGGTTTGGAAATAGCAAAGTGCTACTTGTATTTATGGCCCTATAACTTGCAAAAAAAGCAAAGAACATGTAAACATTGGGTATTTCTAAACTCAGGACAAAATTTAGAAACTATTTAGCATGGGTGTTTTTTGGTGGTTTTAGATGTGTAACAGATTTTGGGGGTCAAAGTTAGAAAAAGTGTGTTTTTTTCCATTTTTCCTCATATTTTATCATTTTTTTTATAGTAAATTATAAGATATGATGAAAATAATGGTATCTTTAGAAAGTCCATTTAATGGCGAGAAAAACGGTATATAATATGTGTGGGTACAGTAAATGAGTAAGAAGAAAATTACAGCTAAACACAAACACCGCAAAAATGTAAAAATAGCCTTGGTCCCAAACGGACAGAAAATGGAAAAGTGCTCTGGTCACTAAGGGGTTAAACAATAATTCTGCAGTAGACTGTCCCTTTTAACTTGATGTTAGCACATATAGATGGGTCCATGATACTGGCATCAAGTAGGACAGTTACTTCTGTTTTGTTCATTCTGAAATTCAGCTAGGAACTGATAACCATAAGCACTGTTTTTTATCTGCTTTATCTAAAAAGGTTTCAGAATAGCCTTATGCTTTTCAGTTATCCTGTTGCATCCCTGTCATATCTGTAGTCTGCTACCCTTTAAGGCTCTGTCCCAAATGAGCTCACACTATTCTACCCTATTTCAGTTTTGTCTGGTTAATAAGCTGTCCTCACTGGTAACAAAAGATACAGGAAAAAATCTTGTTTCTAGCTACATCTGCTGGGTTCTAGGCATTGCTAAAGTTCTCAGGGTAAGGTTTACTTGTGGAACATCCAGTGTGCTTCACTAGGTATTAATTATGCTGGACTTGTACAATTTATCCATCCATACAGATTGTATGTATGTATGTATGTATGTATGTAGCCACCAATCCGCAAGCGCTCCATGGTGATGAACCAAAAATGTGCTGGCTCATTAGCTTAGATTTCTGCTTTTTTCTAATAAATATAGCAAGAGAACAAAGTAAAATAGGAGTAAATTAAAAAGTTGCTTAAAATTGCATGTTCTATCTGAATTGTAAAATAAAAAAAATGGGTTTAGTATCTCTTTAATTTATACAGGTCAAAAGGCACTCTGTTTCACACTGCACAGCATGTACTGCTCTTTTATCCGCTCATCACTGCACACAACGCATTCAATGCTGTTATTACTCCCCACCACCCACCACCACCCAAAGAGAATTTTAAAATTTAAAAAAAAAAATCCCAAATGCTGTTATTACTCCAACGTAAGGGTTAACCCCTTGACTGCCATAGTGGGCTGCAAAGTTGTCAAGTTCTTTCTGACAACCAAGGGTTTACACGTATCATGCAGCCCCCTTTGTGGAGTCTGTTTTGGGATCTTGGTGTGAGATGTTCAGTGATAGGGTTACTGTAGTTTGAGATTGAAATGATGTAATCATTATCTATATGCACACTATAGAAGTCGGTAGCCTTCATATTGAGTGATACTTGTTCTCCGTAAAGAAGCTCTGGCTTGCTTGGCCTTTTAATGTCAGCCCATTAACACAGCTGGCACTAACCCAGACTGACCTTGTCTAGGGGACAGGAGTTGGATGAACTGGGAAACCTCTGACAGTAAATAGATCCAGCAAACAGAAAGGATTGGGATGTTTATTTGCAGGGCAATTGGACAGCACTTTATATCCTTGTATAGACTTTCTTTTTTTCTTTCCCTTTGTCACATTTTAAGAGCGTGACTGCCGAGTCTATTGTAAATGCTTTTTATTTTTCTAGATTCACTGTAGAGGTGCAAGCAGATCCAAAATAATTGGGGCTGTGCTCTATAACAATGCTGGTCTGGTTCACTCTATTTCCAGTATATTCTGAGCTTAATTCAATAATCTTTATTTTAAAAAAAAAAAACGCACGCTTCATAGTTGTCCTTTTTCATATGTACATTAGGTTACAGTAGTCTCTTTAAAGGGACAGTAAACACCTTCTAATTACCTTGTTACTATAGAATATCATATCAGCTACGTCTAAATGTTTTTAAAACAGCCTTTTTTTTTTTCTTTTATATCTTTTTATTGAGAAACATAAAGTGTCAATACAGTTAAATGTATATTAGCAAAAACATAAGCTAGATAAAATACAGTATATTGATAGTTATCCATCAAGTAAGGTGCCAGAGCAATATTAGTACATATTTGAATAGAAGTAACAGTGGGATTGCATTCTGTACATAAGGGGCGCGATCCGATATAGATCGTAGTTTGCGGCGCAAGCGAGGGAACCCCCGCCGCCCGTAGTTTCAGCTTGCAATTCGAGCTATCCAGTATACCCCGCCATAAGATGCTAAAGTGCCGTAAGTCGGATAAACCAGCGATGTCCAGAAATCTGCGTAAGTACAAATTTCTGGAGTCGCCAGTGACTTACGGCACTTTAGAAACTGCCGGCGCCTACAAAACCTAACTAAAGTATTAAATCACCCGTACTGTCTAACACGCCTCCCAAACATAGCCCGACACGTCTAACCCTCTATCCGCTATTCCTCTCACTCTCCTAATAATACATTTTTTATTAACCCCTAAACCGCCGCTCCCGGACCCCGCCACCACCTAATAAAGTTATTAACCCCTAAACCGCCGCTCCCCGACGCCACCTACATTAACTACCCCCTAATGTGAGCCCCTTACACCGCCGCCACCACCTACATTAAACTACCCCCTAATGTGAACTCCTACACCGCCGCCAGCTACATTAAACTACCCCCTAATGTGAGCTCCTACCCCGCCGCCAGCTATATTAAAATTATTAACCCCTAATCTAATCCCCCTACCCCGCCGCCAGCTATATTAAAATTATTAACCCCTAATTTAATCCCCCTACCCCGCCGCAGCCAAAGTAACAGCACTATTGCCAGCCCTTAAAAGGTCTTTTTGCGGGGCATGCCCCAAAGAAATCAGCTCTCTTACCAGCCCTTAAAAGGGCTTTTTGCGGGGCATTGTCACAAAGTAATCAGCTCTTTTGCATCTAATATAAATCCCTGTACACCGCCGCTACCTATAATAAATGTATTACCCCCTAATCTAATCCCCCTACACCGCTGTCACCTATATTAAATAGATTAACTCCTAATCTAATCCACCTACACCGCCGACCACCTATATTAAATAGATTAACCCCTAATCTAATCCCCCTACACCGCCGCCAGCTATATTAACCCTAATTATATTAGGGTTAATATAGTTATTATATTATATATATTAACTATATTAACCCTAATTATATTAGGGTTAATACAATTCATATAGTTATTATATATATTAACTATATTAACCCTAATTATATTAGGCTTAATATAGTTAATATCGTTATTATATTATATATTAAGTATAATAACCCTATCTAACTCTAACATCCCTAACTAAATTCTTATAAAAATAAATCTAATATTATTAATTAAAATATTCCTATTTAAATCTAAATACTTACCTATAAAATAAACCCTAAGATAGCTACAATGTAATTAATAATTACATTGTAGCTATTTTAGGGTTTATATTTATTTTACAGGTAACTTTGTATTTATTTTAACTAGGTACAATAGCTATTAAATAGTTAATAACTATTTAATAGCTACCTAGTTAAAATAATTACCAAAATAAATCCTAACTTAAGTTACAAATACACCTACACTATCAATAAATTAAATAAACTACAAATATCTAAACTAAAATACAATTAAGTAAACTAAACTACAAAAACAAACACTAAATTACAAAAACCAACACTAAATTACAAAAAATAAAAAAAGATTACAAGAATTTTAAGCTAATTACACCTATTTTAAGCCCCCTAATAAAATAACAAAGCCCCCCAAAATAAAAAAAATTCCCTACCCTAATCTAAATTAAAAAAGTTAACAGCTCTATTACCTTACCAGCCCTTAAAAGGGCTTTTTGCGGGGCATGCCCCAAAGAAATCATCTCTTTTGCCTTTAAAAAAAAAACACAATACCACCCCCAACATTACAACCCACCACCCACATACCCCTACTCTAACCCAAACCACCCTTAAATAAACCTAACACTACCCCCCTGAAGCTCTCCCTACCTTGTCTTCACCCAGCCGGGCTGAACTCTTCATCCGATCCGGGCGATGTCTTCAATCAAACGGCAGAGAAGAAGTCTTCCATCTGGGCGATGTCTTCAATCAAGTGGCAGAGCAGAAGTCTGATTGGTTCAGCCAATCGGATTGAACTTGAATCTGATTGGCTGATTAAATCAGCCAATCAGATTTTTCCTACCTTAATTCCGATTGGCTGATAGAATCCTATCAGCCAATCGGAATTTGACGGACGCCATCTTGGATGACGTCATTTAAAGGAACCTCATTCGTCGGGAAGTCGTCGTGCCGGATGGATGTTCCGCGTCGGAGGAGCGAAGAAAGAAGATTGAAGATGCCGCTTGATTGAAGACATAGCCCGGATGGAAGACTTTGCTCTGCCGCTTGATTGAAGACATCGCCCGGATGGAAGACTTCTTCTTTGCCGCTTGGATGAAGACATCGCCCGGTTGGAAGACTTCTTCTTTGCCGCTTGGATGAAGACATCGCCCGGATGGAAGACTTGTTCTCTGCCGCTTGATTGAAGACATTGCCCGGATCGGATGAAGAGTTTTGCCCGGCTGGGTCAAGACAAGGTAGGGAGATCTTCAGGGGGGTAGTGTTAGGAATATTTTAATTAATAATATTAATATTAGATTTATTTTAATAAGCATGTAGTTAGGGATGTTAGAGTTAGATAGGGTTATTATACTTAATATATATATAATATAATAACGATATTAACTATATTAACCCTAATATAATTAGGGTTAATATAGTTAATATATATATAATATAATAACAATATTAACCCTAATATAATTAGGGTAATATATAATATAATAACGATATTAACTATATTAACCCTAATATAATTAGGGTTAAAATAGTTAATATAGCTGGCGGTGGTGTAGGGGGATTAGATTAGGGTTTAATCTATTTAATATAGGTGGCGGCGGTGTAGGGGGATTAGATTAGGGGGTAATACATTTATTATAGGTGGCGGCGGTGTAGGGGGATTTATATTAAATGCAAAAGAGCTGATTACTTTGTGACAATGCCCCGCAAAAAGCCCTTTTAAGGGCTGGTAAAAGAGCTTATTTCTTTGGGGCATGCCCCACAAAAAGCCCTTTTAAGGGCTGGCAATAGAGCTGTTACTTTGGGGCAATGTCGCGCAAAAGGCCCTAGGGTTAAAATAGTTAATATAGCTGGCGGCGGTGTAGGGGGATTAGATTAGGGGTTAATCTTTAATAAAGGTGGCAGCGGGGTAGGGGGATTAGATTAGGGGTTAATACATGTAATATAGCTGGCGGCGGGGTAGGGGGATTAGATTAGGGGGTAATAATTTTAATATAGCTGGTGGCAGGGTACGAGCTCACATTAGGGGGTAGTTTTTTTGTTTTTTTTAAAAATATTTTATTTATCACCAACATAAAGAGAATTGACATGTCATTGGAGAGAAGAAAAAAAAAAGAAAGAAAAAAGATACATAACCAGACATAATATATAACGGTGTCATTATAATGTGAACTGACAGAATCTTCAATTGATTAGAATGACCTCTAGATTCTATGCATATGTAACCTAATGTTGGGGTTTTGTAACTTTATAAACTAACACACCTAAACACTAAACACCTACAAACAAAAATAAAGGCAAAACAAAAAAAAACAAAAAAACGATATTAAATCTAAGCACTAGAGTAGGTCAGGGCAGATTATAGGTCATGCTCTGGAGTGAAGAATGAGGCATAATAATAGTGTTCTTAATGGGGTTGGCCAAAGTTTGATCAGTGATGTAGGCTATATCCTAAGGGGCAGGATGGAGGGGGTATGTCACTTCGTTTACAGATATAGTTCAATGGAAAGTGCACTGTTTATGACTAGGGCACTCCCTTAACCCAATATGATAAACTGGTTAATTACGTGTGTAGCAGTCCAGCTGCTAGGCCCAGGGCATGTCATATTTAGGATAGAGTCTTCCACTTCCGGGTGGAGACATTGACAATTGGGATGGCCAGAATGTGACATTAGATTGTATAAATGAAAAGAGAAGATGCCCCAAATTGTACGCCGGCTTATTTACTTCTGATCAAAGTGTGAGTGCAATACTAGTAGGATACAACTCATTGAGGTGCGTCAAGTTTTATCCCCCTAATTTCTATCGCACACATTCATACATTAAATCCAGTTTGGACTATAGGTTCAGTAAACAGTTGTGATCCATAAATGTTCAGAGTGTGTAGAGCCTTTTAAGATAGACTTAATGCAGATATTGCACTTAGCCCCATGTGATGATTCTAGGGAAGCCTATGGGCAGCATTCCTCTATCTAAGAGAATAAGAGATGGGTATAAAATGGAAATTAGTAAAGAAAACTCTAAGTATGCATTGTGAGATACATGTCTTTTTAGAACCTGCAGCATGCGTGCCTATTCGGTATTATGAGCCTTATTTTATACTATACACATTAGCCCATAACAGCCTAGAACCCTAAGTACTCATTGATTTGATTTTACATTACATAAACAAAAATATTAACAATAATACCTGTAAACAACAAAAACTGTGCCCATTATTGAATAAGATTTTTCTCATCATTATACAGAAATTTAACAGTATGCCGTTCTAAGCATATCTGACTTTGGGTAATAATGTGCAGGGCAATGTGCGCTACACACAACCAGGCTAGGAAAGGAAACATAGAAAAGACAAATACGTTCCAGGGGTGAGTCTCAAATACACGGGAGAGGATAAAAATAAACAAATAGAAATACCACAGGCTATAATTATGCAGCCACCAAGGAAATATTAAGCATTACATGGCAGAAGGTTCTGTTTAACATCATGGAGCATAAATTTGAGACTGAGAAGTAACGAGTTACTTAGCGGATATACATTGGATTGCAGCTCAGGCAATTCCTGTAGCTACCCAAGCCGTTCTCTGTCTCCACCGGTAACATCTGTCATGGGAGCAATAACGCGACATATCTTGCAGGACTGCATCTAGCCGATTCCTTATTTCAAGTCCCACAGTCATGGCATGTATCTTTATAGTATCAGGATCTGTGTTAGATCGAGCATGCTTGTAGGCTGGCTCCCAGCCAACTGACATGAAATGTCTCGAGTCAGGAGTTATGTGTATCCGGGTGCCAATAGTAGAATCCATGTCCGTAGAGGCAGACCTAGTCAGCATCTTAACGGCAAGGTTCCCCACATACCGTGCAAGAGTGGAGCTCTCCCGTGGGGAGGAGCATCTAGCAGTTGCTTCAGGGCCGCTCATCGTCACAGCAGATGAATACAGCGGAGACATTACCCCCTCCTCTTGGTATATCGCTAATTGATCCAAGGGAGGAACGGGTAAGTCATCTCTTGTAATAGATCTATTTAGATGGATGCGGGATGAGTCATATGAGTTTCTATCTGGAGGGCAAATTTGCGTATGCACCAGCTCACTGTGTGTAAGATTAGGCTTCACAGCGGCATGAACTGCTTCATGCAGCTTCTTATAACTCATAAGTAAGCGATACAATGAAGGCTGGAAAATTGCCAGTATCTGCACTGCCACATTGCCCTCCGACTCCATTTTCTGTAATAGCGGGCCCGCAAATCAATATGCACAAAGTCCTCCTTGAGGTCTAGTTTATTCTAATGACTTCCGTGGAAGAAAATATTGAATTATCTCTATCTGCCTGATGTTCCCGGACAGCTTCCCTGTCAAGGGAGACGCAGATGGCATAGAATGATGACTGTAAGGTGTATATTAGAAGAAGAGTTCTTCAGAGCAACAGAGGCTCGCAGCCATCTTCTAGAACCGCCCACGTGAAGTCATTAGGGGGTAGTTTAATGTAGCTGGCGGCGGGGTAGGAGCTCACATTAGGGGGTAGTTTAATGTAGCTGGCGGCGGGGTAGGAGCTCACATTAGGGGGTAGTTTAATGTAGCTGGCGGCGGGGTAGGAGCTCACATTAGGGGGTAGTTTAATGTAGCTGGCGGCGGTGTAAGGGGCTCACATTAGGGGGTAGTTTAATGTAGCTGGCGGCGGGGTAGGAGCTCACATTAGGGGGTATGTAATGTAGCTGGCGACTGTGTAGGGGGATCACATTAGGGGGTTATACTTTTAATGTAGGTGGCGGCGGGTCCGGGAGCGGCAGTTTAGGGGTTAAATACTTTATTAGGGATTGCGGCGGGGGATCGCGGTTGACAGGTAGATGGACATTGCGCATGCGTTAGGTGTTAGGTTTTATTTGGCAGGTAGTTTAGGGAGTTACGGGGCTCCAATACACAGCGTAAGGCTTACTACGGCTGCAATTTGTGGCAAGGTGAAAATGGAGTAAGATTTGTCCATTTTCGCCACGTAAGTCCTTACGCTGTATATTGGATACCAAACTGCGCGGGTTTGGTATACCTGTCTATGGCCCAAAAAACTACGGGCGAAGGCAGAAATATACAAGCGTAACTTCTAGGTTACGCCGTATATGTGATACCAAACCCGCGCAAACTTTGGCGTCGCTGCATATCGGATCGGGCCCCAGGTGTTGAGTGGAGACTTGTATGAATCCCATCTTAGGCATAAGGTATGACAGTTTCTCATTTTTTTAACTTTATAACAACACACAAACAAAACACACAAAACTAAAACAAAAATGTAGACCCCCAGGGAATGAGCATTTTCTATCAGAGTTGGGTATAGAGAGCTCTCTTTGCAAGCCGACATTTCTGGAAGGCGTGGTGAATACATGCCATATCTATTAGTCGGTGACAAATTTTAGGAATATTGTTCTAGAGTTCAGAATTCAATTGATTGACATTAATCATTAAGATATGTTCCATTTTATTTCTAAATTTCTAAGTTAGAAAATGATAGAGTACAGATTCTAGACTAAGGGAAGAAGGTGGTGCAGGGTAATTGGAAACTTAGCATGTCCAATGTATTATGCTATACTGTACTACTGGAGGAATGAATTAACCACAATGATATGGGAAATTGAGCAGAGTGAACCCATAGTAACAGGTGACTGATAAATAACATGATCTTGCTATAGATTGATATTGGTATAGCACATCACAGGATGTAGAGATATATCTAATTGACGTATAGTTAAAATGATACCAGCAGAGTTGCTTTGGAGTAGTGACATTATTATGAGTAAGCAGGCAGGTTAAACTCACTCAAGTTAGGGAATATCTTAAAGATCTTAAGAGTAGATGATGATAATTAAGGGCGTGGTGACGTAGGATCCTTCAGTCCTATGTAGCGCAAGTAATTTAGTTCAGTCACATAAATATAAAATAGAGGTTTAATTTAGCAAGTAGTACACTTGATAATCCAACCTTTTTTAAAGATCCGTTAGAGGTTTATACATGCCATATAAAACGAAATCTACCATCTTTAATAAGGAGTTGTTCCAATCTTTAGGTGTTTACAGCCTTAGCATTTTCTAGATGTGTTGTCGGGGGTTAATAGTGCAGGATTATATGAGGCATACAGTCGGATTGCCGTAAAACATAGCGTGTCACATATCGACCGTAATATGTAGCTCACCCACTCAAGAAGGGAAAGAGGACCAATTAGTTGCCTGTTGTGATATGTTTCACCGGTACCAGAGATGTATTTATGGCTTTGTCCCTTTTTTTTTATTTTTATTCACTCCCCACTTTCCATGAGGGGCAAGCCCTAAATAAAGCACTAAGAAAACACAAAGAAAAGGAAACGGGTAACATAGCATTAAGCATATTTGTTCGTGATAAACATCTCGCAGGTCTATATATGCTGTGCACAAAGTCTTAATCTGTTAAGAAAAAAATCAGGAAAAATAAAAAAATTTCGTATGCAAGAAGCTATTCAAATGTGTTATGGGCATTGTTCAAATGGGTCCATATTGTGTAGCTGTGACCCAGCATCCGCTGAGTAAGGCCAGATAGAAGAATCATCCTATTCCCATGTGGGTTAGAGACAGATAGCGGTACTTCAGAGGAACAACATATATTCCTGTTGAACGGCTGCTGAGCAAACCCCGCACACACACATCTTGCGGTTCTTGTTTTGTATGTTCCTTGTTCCTATTGAAAGGCCTGTCATTTCTAGAGTTGTTGGCTAGTCGCGTAGGCATGCTTTTTATTCGGTAAGTAGGGTAGATATACTGGTTTTCAGGTGCAGTACTGGACCTATACTGGGAATTCAATGGCTCTCCCTTAGTTATTGCGAGACTAGTAGAGATGTGAGCAACTTCTCCTTTAAGAGTCGGTTTAGGAACTATGTGCGGAGCTGTGTTGAATACCGGGTGGGCCAGCAGAGATGTCGTTGAGCCTTTCTCTGATTTTAAAATTTGCTCTCTGGCGAATGTCGGCAGGCTCATGCAGGAGGGAGCTGTTCCGGTCGTCATTGCAACCGCCTCTTCTCTCCGCCATGAAGGGTCCGAAGACTCTAGGTCTCCGTCCACCCCCGAGTAGGATGTTGAGCTGTTTGCTGTATCCTGAAGGGTAGGGATGAAGATGTGTTTTTTTTGCTGACAAGCTTGTTCCATTGCTCTCACCATGTCGCATAGACTAGCATAGGATACTAGAAGACAGTCTATTTTAGGCAGAAGTGCGGCTTTCAGCTCAGCTATGATGAAGGTATCATTGAAGTGTTCCTCAGTGAAGAGTATCTCCATTATATAAGATCAGGAATAAGTGTTGATAGATGCTAGATTGAAGCAGTGTTATGTACAACGTGGCGGCAATCAACCCGCCACTGTGCCAAATGGCCTTTTCAATTGCTTCTCGGTGGCCAAGGGGTGGTATACCCAGGAGGGTTCCCGGGCACAGGTGTTGCCAAGGGAGAGAAGGATGGTGATATGTATAGCCTCTTATAACTCCAAGCTTCACAGAGCTACAGGAATCATTGGCCATCTTGAAACACCGCCAACCGGAAGTCCACTGCAATTTTTTTTAATGGCCAAACTCCACCCATCATTTGCCTTATTCGGAGGAGCCAATCTGGGTGTTGGTCTACAGACTGCAAGGATATCTGCTGTCATAAAGTTAGTATAAAATTAGGGTGACCATCCCCAAGGCAGAACATAGTGCGATCTGCGATAATATCGCAGAAAGTGGAGCCTGCCTGCAGAAAGAATGGCCAGTTCTGTCAAGCACATATTTTTCTTCAACAGGTTTTTTTTTAGGTTTTTTTTTTTAATTATTATTGTGCATAGCAACCAGCACATTTTTGCTTTCACATTATTGGCTGCTGCTCATGAAATTGATACATTTTTTAGATGCTTTGCTAATAACTTATTTAGTTACTTTTAGCCGCCAAAACGTCTGCTTCTGCGACTGAGGTAAGTGTGCAGCCAGGCCATTTATATTGTGGGCGCAAGCACTTCTAACCCTTCTCCTCCCCGCTCAAAGTGTTAGTTAATAGCACAGAGGAAAAACCCTTGTAACCCTTCTCCTCCCCAGCTCAAAGTGTTAATAGCACTGCACAGGGAAAAAAAAAAGCGTTATCCCTGCTGCGGCCTGCTTGTGAAGACTGTTAGCTTAACACCATTGCAAATTAGACACACACACAACCAACCGGTATAAGCTTTCACGGAGTCGGTAGTGTTTTAAAAAAAAGAACAGAAGCTAGCGCTGCTTAAAACTGAGGCGGTCCCCCCCTCTCTACTGAAGCCCAGGCTGTAAACATTTTTTTGCAAATGTGCGCCTAGCGCCAGCTTTAGCCTTCATGTTCTTTTTTTAAAAACACTACCAACTCCATGAAAGCTTATACCGGTTGGTTGTGTGTGTGTCTAATTTGACAATTGTGATTGATTATCAAAAATGGGAATCGGCAATTCCCGGAACTCTGCCCACACACATCTCTTTTAAGCTAACAGTCTTCACAAGCAGACCGCAGCAGGGATAACGCTTTTTTTCCCCCTGTGCGGTGCTATTAACACTTTGAACCGGGGAGGAGAAGGGTTACAAGTGTTACTTGCAGACAAGGCAGCTGGGGGGATCTGATCTCTAAATGTCTCACCGGTGTTCGGCTCCTGCACACTCACACTCGCCCCTCCCTCCATAGCTTGACACTGGAGTGCTATGTTTACTGTGTGATATCATAAAAGCATATAAAGTCACAGGCAGCAGATGTATTATATACCCCCTGGGGCTGTTTGTAAAGGTTAAAACATACATACAATATAATGAAATGATGCCAAAGTCAGAGCAAAGCATCAACGGAAACAGACTTTATATTTAAATTGCACTTTAGTTATTGTTATGTATAACACTGGACTGGTATATTAGTTTAGTGGGCATTGGGCAAGGAACCTCACCCCTTACTGGTATTTGGCAAGTCAATGAGGAAGTCTGAATAAAGAAACATGTGACCTGATATATAATGAAACAAAACATGAATTTCTCATCTGTATGTTATCACTCTCTCATTCTCATTATCTGTCTCACATCTCTCATGCAACTAATTTCTCTTTCTGCCTTTCTCATCTTTCCCACTTATCTTTCTTTCTCTGTCTCAGCTCTATGTCCCCCTCACTCATCTCTTCCCATTTTCACCCCACTCTATTTTTAAGTTAGCTCTCTCTTTGTTACACCTCTTTCCCCTTTTTCATCATTCTCTTGTAACCTGCTAATTTTCCCTCTGCTCTTTTTGTATCACTTCCCCATATTTTTGTGTGATGCCAGTATTTATACCGGCGGTTCATATATTTTCCTGCCCATGATCCTTATGTTAGAGATAGATAGATATATTGGCAAATCTCAATCTATAATCTATCTATGTGTGTCTGTCTATATACTGTATTAGCATTTATGTTTGAAATAAATATTGTTTATAAACAATTTAAAACTGATTTCTATTTCAAAATGACCTGCAGAAAAATTTTAACTAAAAAAAAACTCATCGCAGAAAGTAAAAAAAAGTTCTGCTTCTGGGGTGACCATATTGCCGCTTTAAAAGGGAATGATATAAAAAATACATATGTCAGGGCTGTTTAAAGACATTTTTTGAATAACGTTCCATTATAAGAACCCTGACATGTATTTTTAATTTGTGTCCTTTTTTAAAGCGGCAATATGGTCACCCTATGTAAAATGCGTTGTTTTGTTGTCATCTGATGAGGTAGGGATGGATATGTCAGGTGTATTTCAGTTTCTGAGAATTAGAAATGGCTCAATTTGGTGGGCTAAGTTAAACGAAAAGGGGACAAAATAAACAATGGGAATATATTAGTTATTTCCTTTTGCATAACTAAACATTTTATATAAAAATATTGAGGTGTTTACTGTCCCTTTAACATCTTTTTAGCCAACTTAAAACCTACCAGGTGTAGCTAGTGATTTTATTACCAGTAATCTTAAAACTTGTTTTACTTTTTCTACTCAATCTGTTTGAAATAATTTGTGTTTTTATTTCCTTACTGAACAATATTAAAAAGAACACAATCTTAAAATATAATCTACAATGAAATGTTTAAAGGGACATTTTTCTTTGATATAGAACATAGAAATTTACAACTTTCTGATATACTTCTATTATCAAATTTGCTTCGTTCACTTGGTATCCTTTTTTTTGATGGAGCAGCAATGCACTACTAGGAGCTAGCTGAATACATACTCTATCTGAATAATGAAAGTTTAATTTTAACCTTAGTGTCCCTTTAGGCCTTAAAATCATTTTATTCCTTATGACCATAGAATGTGTACATCACTCCTGAGGAAGCTGGTTCACTTTGGAGAACCTTCCCTTTGTAAGGTTTAATCTTGTGTTAATGGATTGCTTATTGTTCAGATATTACTAGGCATGCCAAGAATGAACCTATATGTTTGGACATTGACCTTTCTCTTGTGCCTTCTGCTTTGCAAGCCCCTAGACATTCCCTTTTACTTTAACCAAATTTGTGTGCAAGGTTTATAGAGGTTCTATACATTTTACTGGAGAAAAACGTGGTACATAGGAGGCAGGAAGAGAAGACGAGTGTCACTGGCACTGATTGGTGTATATTGGTATATATGGGAATATTAAGCTGAAGAGGACCCTTTGACTGTGCCAGAAGTTGCATTCAACCTTCAGCATGCCCCAAGCATCCAATCAGTTGGGTATCCCTAACAATCTAAGAAATTGTCGGCTTTTGTATATATACTGATGACTATTCTAAGTTGTTTACATCAGAGTGGAATGTAATTATGTATGCATATACACTGTGCGGCCACTTGATTAGACACAGCTACCTAATATCGTGTTGAGCCTCAGCCTTCAAAACAGCCTGAATTAGTCTAGGCAAGAATTCAACAAGTTTCTGAAAACGTTGCAGAGGTATTGTTTACCATGTAGACATGAGTGCGTCACGCAACTTCTGGAGATTCGAGGGAGGTGTAGGCCTGCAGTGAATAGCCCTTTCCAGCTCATCCCAAAAAAGTTCAGTAGGATTAAGACCAGGGGACTGAGTGGGCCACTGCAGCAAAGAAAAGTAGTCATGTGCTAGGAACCATCCCATAGTGATGCAGGCTTTGTGCACCGGCGCATTATCCTGCTGGAAGTAGCCATCTTCCTGAGGATAAACTGTCAACATAAACTGATGCACTTGATCAGCAACAATGTTTACGTACACTGTGACATTCAGACATGAATCTAGGGGTATCAATGGACCAAACGTGTGCCAGTTAAATGTTCCCCACAGCATAACACCGCCCCCACCACCTTGCACAGTTTTCATAAGACATGACACCAAATTTGGAGCCTGCCATCAACATCATGCACTAGGAACTTAGACTCGTCAGACCAAGCAACCTTTTTCCAGCCTTTGATGGTCTGGTGCTGTTGTTCCCACAGAATGCGCGCTCTCGTTTTCTCTTATAACGGCACCAGACGTGCCCACGGGCTGTTGTAGCCCAACCATGGCAAGGTGCGCCTAGTGGTGTGTTGCCATATGTTTTTTCTCTGCACCAAGGTTGATATCTTTTGTGATTCGCAAAATTTGGCCTGTTTGCTTGCACAAGTCTAGCCATCCTCCTCTGACTTCTTTCTTCACTGAGCATTCCCCCCCACAGGACTGCCGCCAACTGGATGTTTTTTGTTCACTGCGCCATTCTCGATACACCCTTGAAACTGTGGTATGGGGAAAAGTTCAGGAGTGCTGCTGTTTCAGATACGCCACGTCCAGCACGTCTTGCACCTACTATCATGCCACGTTCAATGTCCATTAGATCACTTCACTTCCCCATTCTCGCTGCGGTTTGTACGCTTAACTGATAGTAGGAAGGTTGTTTTGCTGTATTTATACCAGAACTGTGGCCACGTGATGTGCAACATAGTGAAACAAACCATTTGTGTACACAGCAAGGCTGCACCTTTATAAAGTGGCCGATATGCGTACTGTAATGCCAATGTGACCTCTCACTGTGCACTGTCTTTTTCCTGACATACTCATCACATAATCATAACTTGTGATGTCAGTGTGTCCTCAAATTCATACCATGCAAGTAATAAGTACATCAGCTGATGAAGGAATGGACTATGCACAAATTGCAGGATTTGTATTAAAGGACTGCACTACCGCTGCTTTGTAGCTTTTGCTTTTTAGATCCTGCTAATTTTTAAGCCACTAAACGTTTTTTTCTTGTATATTTTTTAAAGATATAAGTTGGCCTTCAAAACTTGTATCTGCTTCCAGTGAAGAACATTCAGAGCCTGTGTTTGACTCACTAGTCTTGCAGTTTAGCACAGGACAGTGTATTATGTAACAACATTCCATCCTAGGATACAGCTGACAGAGTATATTTAAATTTAACTTTGACACACAACAGCAAATTCCCATTATAGTATTATGGATGATAATTTGACATGAATTACTCATGTGGCTATTTAAACTTGATAACATTTGTGTATTTCCTTTAAAGGACCAGTAAACACAGTAGATTTGCATAATCAACAAATGCGTAATAAAGACAATGCAATGCTTTACAGTATTCTTTATGTGAAACAGACTCCTACATCACATTACAAGGTCTAAAAAATCCCTAAGATTTTGTGATTTCTCTCCATGCCGGCGAGGTTTTGAATATCAGGCCCTGGGACTAAATTTCAAATGAGTAGTAGATTTTTTTTTTTTTTTTGGGACAAATTTCAAAGGTATGTCTATTTCCCCTCCTCCTGTATCATATGACAGCCATCACCCAATCACCAATGCATATACGTATATTCTGTACATTCTTGCACATGCTCAGTAGGAGCTGGTGACTCAAAAAGTGTAAATATAAAAAAATTGTGCACATTTTGTTAATGGAATTAAATTGGAAAGTTGTTTAAAATAGCTCTACCTGAATCATTAAAGTTTTATTACCAATTCCCCAGCTTTGCATAACTAACACTTTTACATTAATATACTTTAAAGGGACACTGAACCCAATTTCTCCAACATTGGTGTGTCCGGTCCACGGCGTCATCCTTACTTGTGGGAATATCTCTTCCCCAACAGCAAAGCTGGCCATATAGTCCCTCCTAGGCTCCGCCCACCCCAGTCATTCTCTTTGCCGTTGCACAGGCAACATCTCCACAGAGATGGTTAAGAGTATGTGGTGTTTAGTTGTAGTTTTTTTTATTCTACTATCAAGAGTTTGTTATTTTAAAATAGTGCTGGTATGTACTATTTACTCTGAAACAGAAAGAGATGAAGAATTCTGTTTGTGAGAGGAAGATGATTTAAGCAGACAGTAACTAAAATCCTTTGCTGTTTCCACATAGGACTGTTGAGATGAAGTAACTTCAGTTGGGGGAAACAGTTAGCAGACTTTTCTGCTTAAGGTATGACTAGCCATATTTCTAACAAGACTGTATAATGCTGGAAGGCTGTCATTTCCCCTCATGGGGACCGGTAAGCCATTTTCTTAGTCTCAAGCAGAATAAAGGGCTTAATATGGGCTATAAAACTGGTAGACACTTTTATGGGCAGAATCGATTGCTTTATTTGGGCATTTTATACATGTTTATGCTGGTATTTCACACTTATAAATTTGGGGAACGTTTTTTAACGTCAGGCACTATGTTAGACACCTTTTCCAGTCAGGAAGGGCCTTCCCAGTTGTAGGCTGAGCCTCATTTTCGCGCCATTACTGCGCAGTTGTTTTTGAGAGCAAGACATGCAGATGCATGTGTGAGGACCTGAAAATAGTTGGAAAAGTTCCTAGAAGGCGTCCTTTGGTATCGTATTCCCCTCTGGGCTTGGTAGAGTCGCAGCAAAGGCTGTAGCTGGGACTGTAGAGGGGTTAAAACTGTAACCGGCTCCGGTTTGGTTATTTTAAGGGTTAAAGCTCTGAAAATTGGTGTGCAATACTTTTAATGCTTTAAGACACTGTGGTGAAATTTTGGTAAAATTTGAACAATTCCTTCATATTTTTTCGCATATTCAGTAATAAAGTGTGCTCTGTTTAAAATTTAAAGAGACAGTAACGATTTTGTTTTAAAACGGTTTTTGTGTTTTACTGACAAGTTTAAGCCTGTTTAACATGTCTGTGCCTTCAGATAAGCTATGTTCTATATGTATGAAAGTCAATGTGTCTCCCCCTTCTAAATTATGTGATAATTGTGCCAAAGCGTCCAAACAAAGTAAGGACAGTACTGTCACAGATAATGAGGTTGCCCAAGATGATTCATCAGATGAAGGGAGTAGACATGGTTCTACATCATCTCCTTCTGTGTCTACGCCAGTTTTGCCCACGCAGGAGGAACCTAGTACTTCTAGCGTGCCAATGCTTATTACCATGCAACAATTGACGGCTGTAATGGATAACTCCATAGCAAATATTTCTTCTGTTATGTGTGATCAGTCCACGGGTCATCATTACTTCTGGGATATAACTCCTCCCCAACAGGAAATGCAAGAGGATTCACCCAGCAGAGCTGCATATAGCTCCTCCCCTCTACGTCACTCCCAGTCATTCTCTTGCACCCAACGACTAGATAGGATGTGTGAGAGGACTATGGTGATTATACTTAGTTTTTATAACTTCAATCAAAAGTTTGTTATTTTACAATAGCACCGGAGCGTGTTATTGCCTCTCTGGCAGAGTTTGAAGAAGAATCTACCAGAGTTTTTACTATGATTTTAACCGGAGTAGTTAAGATCATATTGCTGTTTCTCGGCCATCTGAGGGAGGTAAAAGCTTCAGATCAGGGGACAGCGGGCAGATGAATCTGCATTGAGGTATGTAGCAGTTTTTATTTTCTGAATGGAATTGATGAGAAAATCCTGCCATACCGTTATAATGACATGTATGTATACTCTACACTTCAGTATTCTGGGGATGGTATTTCACTGGAATTACTCTGTTAAAAGTACATTAAACCTTTTAATAGGTATTTATTATGTTAAACGTTTTTGCTGGAATGTAGAATCGTTTGCATTTTCTGAGGTACTGAGTGAATAAATGTTTGGGCATTATTTTTCCACTTGGCAGTTGCTTGTTTTAATTGTGACAGTTTCGTTTCTCTCTCACTGCTGTGTGTGAGGGGGAGGGGCCGTTTTTGGCGCTCTTTGCTACGCATCAAAAATTTCCAGTCAGTTACTCTTGTATTTCCTGCATGATCCGGTTCATCTCTAAACAGAACTCAGGGGTCTTCAAACTTCTTTGGAGGGAGGTAGATTCTCTCAGCAGAGCTGTGAGACTTATATATTGACTGTGATTAAAAAACGTTGCTCTGTAATTTTTATGTTTCAAATTTAATTATTGTTACTTTACTAATGGGAACAAACCTTTGCTAAAAGTTGTGTTGTTTTTAAGGATTGATGCTATAACTGTTTTTCAGTTCATTATTTCAACTGTCATTTAATCGTTTAGTGCTTCTTTGAGGCACAGTACGTTTTTGTTAAATAAGATTGTAACCAAGTTGCAAGTTTATTGCTAGTGTGTTAAACATGTCTGATTCAGAGGAAGATACCTGTGTCATTTGTTCCAATGCCAAGGTGGAGCCCAATAGAAATTTATGTACTAACTGTATTGATGCTACTTTAAATAAAAGCCAATCTGTACAAATTGAACAAATTTCACCAAACAGCGAGGGGAGAGTTATGCCGACTAACTCGCCTCACGTGTCAGTACCTGCATCTCCCGCCCGGGAGGTGCGTGATATTGTGGCGCCTAGTACATCTGGGCGGCCATTACAGATAACATTACAAGATATGGCTACTGTTATGACTGAAGTTTTGGCTAAATTACCAGAACTAAGAGGCAAGCGTGATCACTCTGGGGTGAGAACAGAGTGCGCTGATAATACTAGGGCCATGTCTGATACTGCGTCACAGCTTGCAGAGCATGAGGACGGAGAGCTTCATTCTGTGGGTGACGGTTCTGATCCAAACAGATTGGATTCAGATATTTCAAATTTTAAATTTAAATTGGAGAACCTCCGTGTATTACTAGGGGAGGTTTTAGCGGCTCTTAATGATTGTAACACTGTTGCTATACCAGAGAAATTGTGTAGGTTGGATAAATACTTTGCGGTACCGGCGAGTACTGACGTTTTTCCTATACCTAAGAGACTAACTGAAATTGTTACTAAGGAGTGGGATAGACCCGGTGTGCCGTTCTCACCCCCTCCAATATTTAGAAAGTTTCCAATAGATGCCACCACACGGGACTTATGGCAAACGGTCCCTAAGGTGGAGGGAGCAGTTTTTACTTTAGCTAAGCGTACCACTATCCCGGTGGAGGATAGCTGTGCTTTTTCAGATCCAATGGATAAAAAATTAGAGGGTTACCTTAAGAAAATGTTTGTTCAACAAGGTTTTATATTGCAACCCCTTGCATGCATCGCGCCGATTACGGCTGCGGCAGCATTTTGGATTGAGTCTCTGGAAGAGAACCTTAGTTCAGCTACGCTGGACGACATTACGGACAGGCTTAGAGTCCTTAAACTAGCTAATTCATTCATTTCGGAGGCCGTAGTACATTTAACCAAACTTACGGCTAAGAACTCAGGATTCGCCATTCAGGCACGTAGGGCGCTGTGGCTAAAATCCTGGTCAGCTGATGTAACTTCTAAGTCCAAATTACTTAATATACCTTTCAAGGGGCAAACTTTATTTGGGCCCGGTTTGAAAGAAATTATCGCTGACATTACAGGAGGTAAGGGCCACGCCCTGCCTCAAGACAAAGCCAAAGCTAAGGCTAGACAGTCTAATTTTCGTCCCTTTCGGAATTTCAAAGCAGGAGCAGCACCAACTTCCACTGCACCAAAACAGGAAGGAGCTGTTGCTCGTTACAGACAAGGCTGGAAACCTAACCAGTCCTGGAACAAGGGCAAGCAGGCCAGGAAACCTGCTGCTGCCCCAAAGACAGCATGAACCGAGGGCCCCCGATCCGGGACCGGATCTAGTGGGGGGCAGACTCTCTCTCTTCGCCCAGGCTTGGGCAAGAGATGTTCAGGATCCCTGGGCGCTAGAGATCATATCTCAGGGATACCTTCTAGACTTCAAATTCTCTCCCCCAAGAGGGAGATTTCATCTGTCAAGGTTGTCAACAAACCAGATAAAGAAAGAAGCGTTTCTACGCTGTGTACAAGATCTGTTATTAATGGGAGTAATCCATCCGGTTCCGCGGTCGGAACAAGGACAAGGGTTTTACTCAAACCTGTTTGTGGTTCCCAAAAAAGAGGGAACTTTCAGGCCAATCTTGGATTTAAAGATCCTAAACAAATTCCTAAGAGTTCCATCGTTCAAAATGGAAACTATTCGGACAATCTTACCCATGATCCAAAAGGGTCAGTACATGACCACAGTGGATTTAAAGGATGCTTACCTTCACATACCGATTCACAAAGATCATTACCGGTATCTAAGGTTTGCCTTCTTAGACAGGCATTACCAGTTTGTAGCTCTTCCATTCGGATTGGCTACGGCTCCAAGAATCTTCACAAAGGTTCTGGGTGCCCTTCTGGCGGTACTAAGACCGCGAGGAATTTCGGTAGCTCCGTACCTAGACGACATTCTGATACAAGCTTCAAGCTTTCAAACTGCCAAGTCTCATACAGAGTTAGTTCTGGCATTTTTAAGGTCGCATGGATGGAAAGTGAACGAAAAGAAGAGTTCTCTCTTTCCTCTCACAAGAGTTCCATTCTTGGGGACTCTTATAGATTCTGTAGAAATGAAGATTTATCTGACAGAAGACAGATTAACAAAGCTTCTAAATGCATGCCGTGTCCTTCATTCCATTCAACTCCCGTCAGTAGCTCAATGCATGGAGGTGATCGGCTTAATGGTAGCAGCAATGGACATAGTACCCTTTGCACGTCTACATCTCAGACCGCTGCAATTGTGCATGCTGAGTCAGTGGAATGGGAATTACTCAGACTTGTCCCCTACTCTGAATCTGGATCAAGAGACCAGAAACTCTCTTCTATGGTGGCTTTCTCGGCCACATCTGTCCAGGGGGATGCCATTCAGCAGGCCGGACTGGACAATTGTAACAACAGACGCCAGCCTACTAGGTTGGGGCGCTGTCTGGAATTCTCTGAAGGCTCAGGGACAATGGAATCAGGAGGAAAGTCTCCTGCCAATAAACATTCTGGAATTGAGAGCAGTTCTCAATGCCCTTCTGGCTTGGCCCCAGTTAAAAACTCGGGGGTTCATCAGGTTTCAGTCGGACAACATCACGACTGTAGCTTACATCAACCATCAAGGAGGGACAAGAAGCTCCCTAGCAATGATGGAAGTATCAAAGATAATTCGCTGGGCAGAGTCTCACTCTTGCCACCTGTCAGCAATCCACATCCCGGGAGTGGAGAACTGGGAGGCGGATTTCTTGAGTCGACAGACTTTTCATCCGGGGGAGTGGGAACTTCATCCGGAGGTCTTTGCCCAAATACTTCGACGTTGGGGCAAACCAGTGATAGATCTCATGGCGTCTCGCCAGAACGCCAAACTTCCTCGCTACGGGTCCAGATCCAGGGATCCGGGAGCGGTTCTGATAGATGCTTTGACAGCACCTTGGAACTTCGGGATGGCTTATGTGTTTCCACCCTTCCCGCTGCTTCCTCGATTGATTGCCAAAATCAAACAGGAGAGAGCATCAGTGATTCTAATAGCGCCTGCATGGCCACGCAGGACTTGGTATGCAGATCTAGTGGACATGTCATCCTGTCCGCCTTGGTCTCTACCTCTAAGACAGGACCTTCTGATACAGGGTCCATTCAAACATCAAAATCTAACTTCTCTGAAGCTGACTGCTTGGAAATTGAACGCTTGATTTTATCAAAACGTGGTTTTTCAGAGTCGGTTATTGATACCCTGATACAGGCTAGGAAGCCTGTTACCAGAAGGATTTACCATAAGATATGGCGTAAATACCTATACTGGTGCGAATCCAAAGGTTACTCCTGGAGTAAGGTTAGGATTCCTAGGATATTGTCCTTTCTACAAGAAGGTTTAGAAAAGGGTTTATCGGCTAGCTCATTAAAGGGACAGATCTCAGCTCTGTCCATCTTGTTACACAGGCGTCTGTCAGAAAATCCAGACGTCCAGGCCTTTTGTCAGGCTTTAGCTAGGATCAAGCCTGTGTTTAAAACTGTTGCTCCGCCATGGAGTTTAAACCTTGTTCTTAACGTTCTACAAGGAGTTCCGTTTGAACCCCTTCATTCCATTGATATAAAGTTGTTATCTTGGAAAGTGTTATTTTTAATGGCTATTTCTTCGGCTCGGAGAGTCTCTGAGTTATCAGCTTTACATTGTGATTCTCCTTATTTGATTTTTCATTCAGATAAGGTAGTTCTGCGTACAAAACCTGGGTTCTTACCTAAGGTAGTCACTAACAGGAACATCAATCAAGAGATCGTGGTGCCTTCCCTGTGCCCGAATCCTTCTTCAAAGAAGGAACGTCTTCTACACAATCTGGATGTAGTTCGTGCCCTCAAGTTCTACTTGCAGGCAACTAAGGATTTTCGACAAACGTCTTCCCTGTTTGTCGTGTTCTCTGGTCAGAGGAGAGGTCATAAGGCTTCGGCTACCTCTCTCTCCTTCTGGCTTCGTAGCATAATTCGTTTAGCCTATGAGACTGCTGGACAGCAGCCTCCTGAAAGAATTACAGCTCATTCTACTAGAGCTGTGGCTTCCACTTGGGCCTTTAAGAATGAGGCCTCTGTTGAACAGATTTGCAAGGCTGCAACTTGGTCTTCGCTTCATACTTTTTCCAAATTTTACAAATTTGACACTTTTGCTTCTTCGGAGGCTATTTTTGGGAGAAAGGTTCTTCAGGCAGTGGTTCCTTCTGTATAATGAGCCTGCCTATCCCTCCCGTCATCCGTGTACTTTTGCTTTGGTATTGGTATCCCAGAAGTAATGATGACCCGTGGACTGATCACACATAACAGAAGAAAACATAATTTATGCTTACCTGATAAATTCCTTTCTTCTGTTGTGTGATCAGTCCACGGCCCGCCCTGTTTTTTAAGGCAGGTAAATATCTTTTAAATTATACTCCAGTCACCACTTCACCCTTGGTTTCTCCTTTCTCGTTGATTCTTGGTCGAATGACTGGGAGTGACGTAGAGGGGAGGAGCTATATGCAGCTCTGCTGGGTGAATCCTCTTGCATTTCCTGTTGGGGAGGAGTTATATCCCAGAAGTAATGATGACCCGTGGACTGATCACACAACAGAAGAAAGGAATTTATCAGGTAAGCATAAATTATGTTTTTATCCAAAATGCCTGCATATCAGAGAAAGCGTGATTGCTCTGTTTTAAACACTGAAGAGCAGGAGGGCGCTGATAATTGTTCTGTCATACCCTCACACCAATCTGAAGGGGCCATGAGGGAGGTTTTGTCAGATGGGGAAATTTCAGATTCAGGAAAAATTTCCTAACAGGCTGAACCTGATGTTGTGACATTTAAATTTAAATTAGAACATCTCAGCGCACTGCTTAAGGAGGTGTTATCTACTCTGGATGATTGTGACAACCTGGTCATTCCAGAAAAATTATGCAAGATGGACAAGTTCCTAGAGGTTCCGGTGCACCCGACGCTTTTCCTATACCCAAGCGGGTGGCGGACATAGTGAATAAGGAATGGGAGAAGCCCGGCATACCTTTTGTTCCCCCTCCTATATTTAAGAAATTATTTCCTATGGTCGACCCATGAAAGGACTTATGGCAGACAGTCGAGGGGGCAGTTTCTACTCTAAACAAGCGCACTACTATTCCTATCGAGGATAATTGTGCTTTCAAAGATCCTATGGATAAAAAATTGGAGGGTTTGCTTAAAAAGATTTTTGTACAGCAAGGTTACCTTCTTCAACCCATTTCGTGCATTGTTCCTGTCACTACAGCAGCGTGGTTCTGGTTCGAGGAACTAGAAAAGTCGCTCAGTAGAGAGACTCCATATGAGGAGGTTATGGACAGATTTCACGCACTTAAGTTGGCTAACTCTTTTATTTTAGATGCCGCTTTGCAAATAGCTATATTAGCGGCGAAAAATTCAGGGTTTGCAATTGTGGCGCGTAGAGCGCTTTGGCTAAAGTCTTGGTTAGCGGATGTATCATCCAAGACAAAATTGCTTAATATCCCCTTCAAGGGTAAAACTCTCTTTGGTCCAGAATTGAAAGAGATTATCTCAGACATCACTGGGGGAAAGGGCCACGCCCTCCCACAGGATTGGCCTTTCAAAGCCAAGAATAAGTCTAATTTTCGTTCCTTTCGTAATTTCAGGAACGGACCGGGCTCTAATTCTGCATCCTCTAAGCAAGAGGGTAATACCTCACAGACCAAACCAGCCTGGAAACCGATGCAAGGCTGGAACAAGGGTAAGCAGGCCAAGAAGCCTGCTGCTGCTAACAAAACAGCATGAAGGAGTAGCCCCCGATCCGGGACCGGATCTAGTAGGGGGCAGACTCTCTCTCTTTGCTCAGGCTTGGGCAAGAGATGTTCAGGATTCCTGGACGCTAGAAATAGTTTCTCAGGGTTATCTTCTGGAATTCAAGGAACTACCCCCAAGGGGAAGGTTCCACATGTCTCACTTATCCTCAAACCAAATAAAGAGACAGGCATTCTTACATTGTGTAGAAGACCTGTTAAAGATGGGAGTGATACACCCAGTTCCAACGGCGGAACAAGGAATGGGATTTTACTCAAATCTGTTTGTAGTTCCCAAAAAAGAGGGAACTTTCAGACCAATCCTGGATTTAAAGATCCTAAACAAATTTCTCAGAGTACCATCGTTCAAGATGGAAACCATTCGAACGATTCTACCCACAATTCAGGAAGGTCAATTTATGACTACCGTGGATCTAAAGGATGCGTATCTACATATCCCTATCCACAAAGAACATAATCAGTTCCTAAGGTTCGCCTTTCTGGACAAACATTACCAGTTTGTGGCTCTCCCATTCGGGTTAGCCACTGCTCCAAGGATTTTCACAAAGGTACTCGGATCCCTTCTAGCGGTTCTAAGACCAAGGGGCATTGCAGTAGTACCGTACTTGGACGACATTCTAGTACAAGCGTCGTCTCTTTCAAAGGCAAAGGCTCACTCAGACATCGTTCTGGCCTTTCTCAGATCTCACGGATGGAAGGTGAACATAGAAAAAAGTTCCCTGTCTCCGTCGACAAGGGTTCCCTTCTTGGGAACAATAATAGATTCCTTAGAAATGAGGATTTTCTTGACAGAAGTCAGAAAGTCAAAACTTCTAAACGCTTGTCAAGTTCTTCATTCTATTCCTCGTCCTTCCGTAGCTCAGTGCATGGAAGTAGTAGGATTGATGGTTGCAGCAATGGACATAGTTCCTTTTGCACGAATTCATCTAAGACCATTACAACTGTGCATGCTGAAACAGTGGAATGGGGACTATACAGACTTGTCTCCAGTGATTCAAGTAGATCAGAAGACCAGAGACTCACTCCGTTGGTGGCTAACCCAGGATCACCTATCCCAGGGAATGAGCTTCCGCAGCCCAGAGTGGGTCATCGTCACGACCGACGCCAGCCTAGTGGGCTGGGGCGCGGTCTGGGAATCCCTGAAAGCTCAGGGACTGTGGTCTCGGGAAGAGTCTCTTCTCCCGATAAACATTCTGGAACTAAGAGTGATATTCAATGCTCTCAGGGCTTGGCCTCAGCTAGCAAAGGCCAGATTCATAAGATTCCAATCAGACAACATGACGACTGTTGCGTATCTCAATCATCAGGGGGGAACAAGGAGTTCCCTGGCGATGAAAGAAGTGACCAAAATCATACAATGGGCGGAGAATCACTCCTGCCACCTATCTGCGATCCACATTCCAGGTGTGGAAAACTGGGAAGCGGATTTTTTGAGTCAGACATTCCATCCGGGGGAGTGGGAACTCCACCCGGAGATCTTTGCCCAGTTGACGCAACTATGGGGCTTTCCAGATGTGGATCTGATGGCGTCTCGTCAGAACTTCAAGGTTCCTTGCTACGGGTCCAGATCCAGGGATCCCAAGGCGACTCTAGTGGATGCACTAGTAGCGCCTTGGACCTTCAACCTAGCGTATGTGTTTCCACCGTTTCCTCTCATCCCCAGGCTGGTAGCCAGGATCAAACAGGAGAGGGCCTCGGTGATCTTGATAGCTCCTGCGTGGCCACGCAGGACTTGGTATGCAGACCTGGTGAATATGTCATCGGTTCCACCATGGAAGCTACCTTTGAGACAGGACCTTCTTGTTCAGGGTCCATTCGAACATCCAAATCTGGTCTCCCTCCAGCTGACGGCTTGGAGATTTAACGCTTGATTCTATCAAAGCATGGGTTTTCAGATTCCGTGATAGATACTCTGGTCCAAGCCAGAAAACCGGTAACTAGAAAGATTTACCATAAAATATGGAAAAGATATATCTGCTGGTGTGAATCCAAGGGATTCACATGGAATAAGATAAAGATTCCTAGGATTCTTTCCTTTCTACAAGAAGGTTTGGATAAAGGATTATCTGCGAGTTCTCTAAAGGAACAGATTTCTGCTTTATCTGTCCTACTACACAAACGTCTGGCAGTTGTGCCAGATGTTCAAGCATTTGTTCAGGCTTTGGTTAGGATCAAGCCTGTTTACAGACCTTTGACTCCTCCCTGGAGTTTAAATCTAGTTCTTTCAGTTCTTCAAGGGGTTCCGTTTGAACCTTTACATTCCATAGATATTAAGTTACTATCTTGGAAAGTTTTGTTTTTGGTTGCTATTTCTTCTGCTAGAAGAGTTTCTGAGTTATCTGCTCTACAGTGTACTCCACCCTATCTGGTGTTCCATTCAGATAAGGTTGTTTTGCGTACTAAGCCTGGTTTTCTACCAAAGGTTGTTTCCAACAAAAATATTAATCAGGAGATAGTTGTACCTTCTTTGTGTCCGAATCCAGTTTCAAAGAAGGAACGTTTGCTACACAATTTAGATGTAGTCCGTGCTCTAAAGTTCTACTTAGAAGCTACAAAAGAATTCAGACAAACTTCTTCTCTGTTTGTCGTCTATTCTGGTAAAAGGAGAGGTCAAAAAGCAACTTCTACCTCTCTTTCCTTTTGGCTTTAAAGCATCATCCGATTGGCTTATGAGACTGCCGGATGGCAGCCACCTGAAAGAATCACAGCTCACTCCACTAGGGCTGTAGCTTCCACATGGGCCTTCAAGAACGAGGCTTCTGTTGATCAGATATGTAAGGCAGCGACTTGGTCTTCACTGCACACTTTTGCCAAATTTTACAAATTTGATACTTTTGCTTCTTCGGAGGCTATTTTTGGGAGAAAGGTTTTGCAAGCCGTGGTGCCTTCCGTTTAGGTAACCTGATTTGCTCCCTCCCTTCATCCGTGTCCTAAAGCTTTGGTATTGGTTCCCACAAGTAAGGATGACACCGTGGACCGGACACACCAATGTTGGAGAAAACAGAATTTATGCTTACCTGATAAATTACTTTCTCCAACGTTGTGTCCGGTCCACGGCCCGCCCTGGTTTTTTTAATCAGGTCTGATGAATTATTTTCTCTAACTACAGTCACCACGACACCCTATGGGTTCTCCTATTTTTTCCTCCTGTCCGTCGGTCGAATGACTGGGGTGGGCGGAGCCTAGGAGGGACTGTCCATATAGCTCCCCCTCTAGCTCCACCCCCCAGTCATTCTCTTTGCCGGCTCTAAGCAACAGGGTCTCTCTCGGAAGGGTAAAGTGAATGTGGTGTTAGATTTGTAGTTTTTGTTCTACAAGCAAAAGTTTGTTATTTTTAAATGGTACCGGTTTGTACTATTTACTCTCCAGCAGAAAAGGGATGAAGATTTCTGCAGAGAGGAAGGTTATTTTAGCATGTTGTAACTAAAATCCACTGCTGTTCTCACACAGGACTGAGGAGTACAAGAAAACTTCAGTTGGGGGGAACGGTTTGCAGATTAGGCTGCAATAAGGTATGTTCAGTCATTTTATTTCTAGACAAGACTGTGATAATGCTAGAAAAGGACTGATAAGATCCCCATGAGGGAAGGGTAAGCTTTATTCAGAGACTAAATATGGAATTACAAGCTTACATAACAGGGCTATTTTATGCTGGTTGACACTATTTTATGGGTTGACACTTTTTTATGGCAAACGTTTTTACTTATAAATAACGTTTTTGAGACACTTAGAAGGTCCCTTTGGGTTTGCTTTCAGGGGTTGTTACCAACATGGCTAATATTATAACTCCTAGGAGTGTTTATTTAGGCCTCACAGCACCAGAGTAAGGTGGGAGGGGCCTAATTTCTCGCCTCAGATAAGCAGTTAGATTGACTAGATCTTCAGGCTGTGTTCACATGGTGGCTCCTGCTACAGTTTGAGGACCCATAAGAAGCTTTTTCCCCATAAATCCGACTCCTAAGGGAAGGTAGGGCCACAGCAGAGCTGTGGCAAGGTGCTAAAATTGTTTTAACCGGTCTGTTAGCTTACTATTGATCCGGTTTGGGCATTAAGGGGTTAATCGATTTTTTTGCTAGTTGTGCAATCTTACCAATGCTTTAAGTACATACTGTGAAAATTTCAGAACGTTTGGTGCATTTTTCACTGTTTTGGAAAATTGTGTGCCTTTTTTATCTCTTAAAGGCACAGTAACGTTTTTTTGCAAAGTGTGTTTTTGCTTGATTAATGTGATTTCTAAGCCTGTTTGTCTTACTACTAGTCTGTTAAACATGTCTGTCACCAAGGAAAATCCTTGTTCAATGTGTTTAGAAGCCATGGTGGAACCCCCTCTCAAAATGTGTCCCACGTGTACTGATATGTCTATACATTTTAAAGACCATATTGTTGTACTTAAAAATGTGGCCCAAGATCTCAGCCAGAAGGTAATGAGGTTAGCCCGTTGACCTCTCCCCAAGTGTCACAACCAGTTACGCCCGCTCAAGCGACGCCTAGCACCTCTAGCGCATCTAACTCTTTTACCTTACAAGATTTGGTGGCAGTTATGGATAATACCCTCTCAGTATTTTTATCTAAGCTGCCCGTGTTACCTGCAAAGCGTGATAGCTCTGTTTTAAGAACAGATTATGAGCGTTCTGACGCTTTAGTATCCGATACACACTCACAACGCTCTGAAATGGGGGCGAGGGATGTGCTGTCTGAGGGAGAAATTTCCGATTCGGGAAAGATTGCTCCTCAGACAGACTCAGATACGTTGGCTTTTAAATTTAAACAAGAACACCTCCGTTTATTACTCAGGGAGGTATTAGTTACTCTGGATGACAGTGACCCTTTGGTGGTTCCAGAGAAATTGTGTAAAATGGACAAGTACCTAGAAGTTCCTGTTTACACTGATGTGTTCCCGGTCCCTAAGAGGATTGCGGATATAGTAATTAGGGAGTGGGATAGACCAGGTATTCCGTTTGTTCCCCCTCCTGTTTTTAAGAAAATGTTCCCCATATCTGACACCACGTGGGACTCGTGGCAGACGGTCCCTAAGGTGGAGGGGGCTGTTTCTTCACTTGCTAAACGCACGACCATACCAATTGAGGACAGTTGTGCTTTTAAAGACCCTATGGATAGAAAGTTAGAGGGTTTACTTAAGAATTTTTGTTCATCAAGGTTTTCTTCTCCAACCTATAGCGTGCATTGTTCCTGTAACTACTGCAGCTGCTTTCTGGTTCGAGGCGCTGGAAGATGCGCTGGAAGATGCGCTCCAGACGGAGACCTCATATGAGGATATTATGGACAGAATTAAGGCTCTTAAGCTGGCTAATTCTTTTATCACAGATGCCGCTTTCCAACTAGCTAAGTTAGCGGCAAATAATTCAGGTTTCGCCATTCTGGCGCGCAGGGCGCTATGGCTCAAGTCCTGGTCGGCCGATGTGTCGTCAAAATCCAAACTGCTGAATATCCCTTTCAAAGGAAAGACCCTTTTCGGGCCTGAATTGAAAGAGATTATCTTAGAAATCACTGGGGGAAAAGGCCATGCTCTCCCTCAGGACAAGTCCTTTAAGACAAAGAACAAACAAAATAATTTTCGTTCCTTTCGAAATTTCAGGAGCGGTCTTGCTTCATCCTCCCCTGCTGCAAAGCAAGAGGGTAACACTTCACAACCCAGGGCAGCCTGGAAACCTTACCAGGGCTGGAACAAGGGTAAACAGGCCAAGAAGCCTGCAGCTGCCCCCAAGACAGCATGAAGGGGTAGCCCCCGATCCGGGACTGGATCTAGTAGGGGGCAGACTCTCTCTCTTCGCTCAGGCCTGGGCAAGAGACGTACACGATCCCTGGGCCTTAGAGATTGTATCCCAGGGATATCTTCTAGAATTCAAGGACTCCCCTCCAAGGGGAAGGTTCCATATTTCTCGTCTGTCTACAGACACGATAAAGAAAGAGGCGTTCTTACGCTGTGTAGAAGACAGACATACAATAGGAGTGATCCACCCAGTTCCAATTGTGGAACAAGGGCTGGGGTTGTACTCAAACCTGTTTGTGGTTCCCAAAAAAGAAGGAACTTTCAGACCAATCCTGGATCTAAAAATTCTAAACAAATTCCTCAGTGTCCCATCATTCAAGATGGAGACCATTCGGACGATCTTACCAATGATCCAGGAGGGTGAATATATGACTACCGTGGATCTAAAGGATGCGTATCTACATATTCCTATCCACAAAGATCATCACCAGTTCTCAGGTTTGCTTTTCTGGACAAGCATTTTCAGTTTGTGGCTCTCCCTTTCGGGTTGGCCACTGCTCCCAGAATTTTCACAGAGGTGCTAGGGTCCCTCCTGGTGGTGCTAAGACCGCGGGGCATAGCAGTGGCGCCTTATCTAGACGACCTCTTAATTCAGGCGTCAACTTTCCAAAGAGCCAAGTCTCACACGGAAATCGTAGTGGCCTTTCTGAGGTCTCACGGGTGGAAAGTGAACATCAAAAAGAGTTCTCTCTCTCCCCCCTCACAAGAGTTCCCTTCCTAGGAACACTAATAGACTCGGTAGAAATGAAAATATATTTCTGACGGAGGTCAGAAAGTTAAAACTCTTAACTACTTGCCGAGCTCTTCATTCCATTCCTCGGCCGTCTGTAGCTCAGTGCATGGAGACAATCGGACTAATGGTAGCGGCAATGGACATAGTCCCTTTTGCACGGATACACCTCAGACCACTGCAACTAGGCATGCTCAAACAGTGGAATGGCGATTATGCAGATTTGTCTCCTCAAATACAGTTGGACCAGGAGACCAGAAATTCTCTTATCTGGTGGTTGTCTCAGGATCACCTGTCTCAAGGAATGTGCTTCCGCAGACCAGAGTGGATCATCGTAACGACCGACGCCAGTCTGTTGGGCTGGAGTGCTGTCTGGGACTCCCTGAAAGCTCAGGGCTTATGGACTCGGGAAGAAGCTCTTCTCCCGATAAACATTCTGGAACTGAAGGCAATATTCAACGCTCTTCAGGCATGGCCTCAGCTAGCTGCGGCCAAATTCATCAGATTTCAGTCGGACAACATCACGACTGTAGCTTACATCAACCATCAAGGGGGAACAAGGAGTCCCCTAGCAATGATGGAGTCCCCTAGCAATGATGATAATCAGGTGGGTCAGAGGATCACTCTTGCCACCTCTCAGCAATTCACATCCCAGGTGTAGACAACTTCACCCGGAGGTATTTGCCCAGCTGACTCAGCTATGGGGCACTCCAGAATTGGATCTGATGGCGTCCCGTCAGAATGCCAAACTTCCTCTTTACGGGTCCAGATCCCGGGATCCCCAGGCGGTGTTGATAGATGCTCTAGCAGTGCCTTGGTCCTTCAATCTGGCCTATGTGTTTTCACCGTTTCCTCTCCTTCCTCGTCTGGTTGCCAGAATCAAGCAGGAGAGGGCGTCGGTGATTCTAATAGCGCCTGCGTGGCCACGCAGGATTTGGTATGCAGACCTAGTGGACATGTCATCCGTTCCACCATGGACTCTGCCAATGAGGCAGGACCTTCTACTTCAAGGTCCTTTCAAACATCCAAATATAATTTCTCTGCGTCTGACTGCTTGGAGATTGAACGCCTAATTCTATCTAAGCGTGGTTTCTCTGAGTCGGTTATCGATACCCTGATTCAGGCTAGAAAGCCTGTCACCAGGAAAATCTACCATAAGATTTGGCGAAAATAACTTTGTTGGTGCGAATCCAAGGGTTACTCATGGAGTAAGATTAGGATTCCCAGGATATTGTCCTTTCTCCAAGAAGGATTGGAGAAAGGATTATCAGCTAGTTCCTTAAAAGGACAGATATCTGCTTTGTCTATTCTTTTACACAAACGTCTGACAGAGGTACCAGATGTTCAAGCGTTTAGTCAGGCTTTAGTCAGAATCAAGCCTGTTTATAGACCTGTGGCTCCGCCATGGAGTCTGAATTTAGTTCTTTCAGTTCTGCAAGGGGTTCCGTTTGAACCTTTACATTCCATAGCTATTAAACTTTTATCTTGGAAAGTTTTGTTTCTGGTAGCTATCTCTTCTGCTCGAAGAGTTTCAGAGTTATCTGCTTTGCAGTGTGACTCACCTTACTTGGTGTTCCACGCAGATAAGGTAGTTTTGCGTACCAAACCTGGTTTTCTTCCTAAGGTTGTGTCTAATAAGAATATTAATCAGGAAATTGTTGTTCCTTCTCTGTGTCCTAATCCTCCTTCGAAGAAGGAACGTCTGTTACACAATCTTGATGTGGTTCTTGCTTTAAAGTTCTATTTACAAGCAACTAAGGATTTCAGACAAACAACGTCATTGTTTGTCATCTATTCTGGTAAGAGGAGAGGTCAGAAGGCGACTGCTACCTCCCTTTCCTTTTGGCTGAAAAGCATCATCCGTCTGGCCTATGAGACTGCTGGCCAGCAGCCTCCTGAAACAATTACTGCTCATTCTACCAGAGCAGTAGCTTCCACATGGGCTTTTAAAAATGAGGCTTCTGTTGAACAGATCTGTAAGGCAGCGACTTGGTCTTCGCTGCATATTTTTTCCAAATTTTCCAAATTCGATACTTTTGCTTCTTAGAAGGCTATTTTTGGGAGAAAGGTTTTACAAGCAGTGGTGCCTTCCGTTTAAGGTACCTGTCTTGTTCCCTCCTTTCATCTGTGTCCTAAAGCTTTGGTATTGGTATCCCACAAGTAAAGGATGAATCCTTGGACTGGATACACCTTACAAGAGAAAACAGAATTTATGCTTACCTGATAAATTACTTTCTCTTGTGGTGTATCCAGTCCACGGCCCGCCCTGGCTATTATGTCAGGTAGGTTTTTTTTTGTTTTAACTACAGTCCCCACTGCACCCTATGGTTTCTCCTTTTTCTTCCTAACCTTCGGTCGAATGACTGGGGGGTGGAGCTAGAGGGGGAGCTATATGGACAGCTCTGCTGTGTGCTCTCTTTGCCACTTCCTGTTAGGAAGGAGAATATCCCACAAGTAAAGGATGAATCCGTGGACTGGATACACCACAAGAGAGAGTAATTTATCAGGTAAGCATAAATTCTGTTTTTTAAAAATTACAATTTTAAAGTGGTCAGTTCCTTTAATCAATATCTGGGTCGATATAGATTCAGTTTGGAGGCCCAGTGATTCATAAGGGTGTCTGCTGCATACGTACTTCAGAATGAAAACTATCCTTGCATATAGCAAAAGGCACATTTGGCACAATAAGATGTTTTCAGTAATTTTATTGGATCTTACTCATCCTACACCAGAGCTTCGTTGGCTGGTATCAAACATTGTCATTGAAAGCAGCACGCACCATTGGATGAAGAAATATTTAATATCTTTATATGAAACAGAGTCTGATAGAAATATTGAGGAGCCAGACAATTTGTATGCAGATATGCGTAGTGTAAAGTTGGAGCCGTGGCTTCCCTGCTTGTGCGATCAGAGAACGTGAAAATTTCAGGTGTGGCTCAGCGCACAGCTTGTTGTCACATTTATATTCAAGGTAATTAGACATTTTTAAACGGACAGAAAACCCCCAAATTTCCTTTTATGATTCAACTAGAACATACAATTTCAAACAACTTTGCAATTTGCTTCTATTATCAAATTTGCTTAATTCTTTTGTTATCCTTTGCTGAAGGAACAGCTTTACGCTACTGGCAGTTAGGCTAACTAGATGTGTGCAGCTATCTTAAGACAAATGTGTGCAGGCACCAATCAGCAGCGAGCTCTCACTAGTGTAGGATATGTGCGTATTCTTCTTCAACAAGAGAACAAAGAACATTTGAAAACAAGTTAATTTTAAAGTGCCTCAAAAGGACCCGCTCTATCTGAATCATGCATGTTTAATTTTCACTTTCCTATCCCTTTATACAACTTTCTAATTTGTTTCTATTAAACTTTCTTTGTTCTCTTGCTATCTTTTGTTGTAAAGCAGGGACATAAGCCCAGGGGCATGTATATGTCTGGAGCACAATATGGCAACAGTTTTGCAAGAATGTTACCCATTTACATGAGCACTAGATAGCAGCACTATTTCCTGCCATGTAGTGAGAACAAAGCAAATTTTATAACCGAAGTAAATCAGAAACGTTTTTAAATAAAAATCTATGGTCTGTCTGAATCCCAAAAGAACATTTTTGGGTTTCATATCCCTTTAACTATTTAGTCAACATGGGCCATTATTTGCACTATCTTCCGGGGAGCCTCTGTGAGCCTCAACAGTTCAATGCAGTGCAAAACCTCATATTGCTATATCGCACCTTCTGGTTTGTCACTGCTGCTCTTATGTCTGTTTCTTGGAGTTCTTCCTATGACCCCTTTTGCTCTTGCTGTATTGGAGCGTTACTGTACTTTATAAGGCCGTTGGCATATTATGGCATGCAAGTGTAGTAGTCCTTCGTTTGCCACTACAGCTTAGCTTGAGAAATACCACACAACGTGATACTTAAGTGCAATCAAATGCTCAGTAAATTCCCATTAAGGGAGAGGTACAGAGGTCTAACAAAGTAGTACTTAGAGACAGAAACCCCCATTCAATTTTATACAACTTTCCAATTTGCTTCCATTATCAAATGTGCTTCATTCTTTTGTTATCCTTTGAAGGAACTGCATTGCACTACTGGCAGCTAGCTGAATATATCTAGTTAGCCAATCACAAGAGATACATGTGTGCAGGGACCACTCGGCAGCTAGCTCCCACTAGTGTGTGATATGTGCATATTCTTTTTCAACATGGGATATCAAGAGAACAAAGCACATTTTAAAATAGAAGTGAATTTAAGTTTCTTAAAATATCATCCTCTATCTTAATCGTGCAAATTTTATTTTGACTTTACTATCCCTTTAAGCCTCTCAGGATGGAGTGGAACAAGCAGAACGTTTTATTAGAGCTGTCAACACATCTCATTGATTAGGTGGTCTGCGATTAAGTGGTCAGTTGCATGGCACCAGCTGCTTCTCTCCAAACTTCTGCACATGGTATTGTACAATAAATCGTATTTTGTTTTTCACATCCGAATATCAGCTGATTAATATCCGATTAATCGGCTAGAAAAAAATTGGAAAATATTTATAAATACCATTTTCTTTCATGTAAGTGGCAAGAGTCCATGAGCTAGTGACGTATGGGATATACATTCCTACCAGGAGGGGGCAAAGTTTCCCAAACCTCAAAATGCCTATAAATACACCTCCCACCTCACTCATACCTCAGTTTTACAAACTTTGCCTTCGTTGCAGGATGGTGAATCAAGTCGTGCTTGATTTTCTTCTGTCAAAGGCGCTTCTAAGCATTTTGAAGCCCAATTCCTCTTAAAGTACAGTTTGTCTGAGGGATGTGAAGGGAATATTGCCGGATGTCTTGCTTTCACCTGTGGGAAATCTATTCTAAGGCTCTCTGTAAATTTGGTTGTGGGGGTTCATTTGCCACCTCCCTTTACAGATCAACATTTATACTCCTCTACCTTTACCTCTGATGATATGTTTCAGTACTGGTTTGGCTGTCTGCTATTTGTGGATGGGTGTCTTCAGGTAAGTATATATTATTTTTTTAAGACACTCTCAGCTATGTTTGGCACTTTATATTTTAAAGTTTTAATATATATTTGCCATGAGTAAGGTCTATGTTTATTTCCCTTTGCAGTCTAACAGTTTCAGCCTGGAGATTATGTTTTGGGAGAAATTTAGTAATTTTTTTTTCTTAGCTGGGGTTTCAGCTAGTTATAATTTCGGACTTGTTTGTTAAAATTTTCGTGGCAAATTAGGCTCGCGATGGTGCAAAAAGTTTATTTATTGCGTTATTCTTGGCAAGAATATTTTTGGCGCGGAGGTTGCGTTTGTTGTGCCACGAGTCACATAATTTCTTGCGTCTTTGTTGACACAAATTTTTTTGGTGCGAAGTTGCGCTTGTTATGACGCAAGTCGTGTCGTTTCTTGTTTACTTTGGCACCAAAAGTTTTTTTTTCTTTGCATTTGCGTCATCTTTGTTTGCATCATTATTGGCGCCAAAAATTTGTTATATTAAGTGTCTCCCTCTTTTGCTCTCTGCTCTCATTTGTTAACAGAGGGCTATGATGTTGTCTTTTATTTTCATTTAAAGCGACACTGAACCCAAATTTTTTCTTTTGTGATTCAGATAGAGCATGCAATTTTAAGCAACTTTCTTATTTACTCCTATTATCAATTTTTCTTCGCTCTCTTGCTATCTTTATTTAAAAAGGAAGTAATCTAAGCCAAGGAGCCAGCACGTTTTTGGTTCAGTACCATGGACATCACTTTTTTATTGGTGCTGTCCACACAGCAAGGACAACCCAGGTTGTTCACCAAAAATGGGCCGGTATCTAAACTTACATTCTTGCCTTTCAAATAAACATACCTAAAGAATGAAGACAATTTGATAATAGGAGTAAATTAGAAAGTTGCTTAAAATTGCATGCTGTATCTGAATCATGAAAGAAAATAATTGGGTTCAATGTCCCTTTAAAGGGACACTGTAACCAAAAATAAACTTAACATAAATCAATTAAAAGATTTGAAAAAATACGGGGGGCGGAGCCGGCTGAGGACCGGAACAGACGCATGATCTATTAGCTCCTGCTTAAATATAGTAATTAAACTTTATAAATGGCTCCAGAAACCGAGTTTGGACAGAAACTTTAATGCTCACTCCACTAGCCAGCAGACTAGAGAAGCTCTACCTCTCAAAAATCCTTTGAGTGAGAGTTTAATAAAAATTCCCAAAAGTCAGCTTCCAGAGAAGTGCGTGTGCCGCCATTACAACAGCGAGGTCACAATTGTAACGATCACAGTATAGACAAGCCACTAGCTGCAATCTTTGTCCTAAGACCTCCACTGGTACTATCAAGTATACGTATCACTTGAACTTGGACCTTGCGTGTCCATATTTGGTTTTCCAACTAAAAGCAGCACAGACCGTCTGACCAGAGGACAGGATGGAGGCCCTCATCAAGAACGCACTGAGTGCGCTAGACCTACGTATGAACGACCACTACGACAAATTACACCGGCTCCTATTGTTTGACTTCGAGGATCTACCCGGTAACCAGCAGGAGCAACTGAGGGACTTACCTCTCATTGTAATCGGCAAGCCGGAGGAAGAGAACGATTGCCTCACTGTTTCAGACGGCAACCACAGAAGCCCAGCAAAAGTTGGTGAGCGGTCTAAATTTTTCCCTTGCGCCGAGAAGCGCATCAATCTAAGCATCGCTACTGCCGCCACTTGCCTGGCTCTTGGTCCGACGCAGCCGTTAGGAGAGGAGCTAGAGGGGACAGTGTTCTCTCTCAGCCCGACACATAAGGCCCGCACATCCTCTCTCTATGGCCTTATTGATATTGGGAGGCCCTGTAATTTAGAGCTCCGGTTGGGATATTTGCCACATGCACGATCAGCTCTAGCCAACTCTCCTCATTGGCACCTGGGATCACCCTCTCTCCTTACAGTCGCCTTGCCCTCGGTTGGGGCATATAATGCCAGGGAGGGTGTTGGTTAGAGGATAGAGTACTGCACCTGAAGCCTTGACTTTAATAGACAGTAACTAGTATTTGGCTAAATACTTTAAAGTTATGGATGGTATTTTCTTTTTAAGTTGCTCTATAATCTGCGAGCTAGTTTATTATTGTTTTTTATTCAATTCTGTGAGGATGTTATTATTTCTTGCCTTATTATATCACCAGACAACAGAACTTTCAATAATGTTACTCACACATGGCTTTGGTAATTTTGTGCCAAGTTGTGTGTCCACATGCTCTTTTCGTTTGTGTGGTTCATGCTGTTATCAATATAGCTATGTTCTACGTATATACCTGAGAAATGATTAGGCTCCATCGTTATACTCAATATACACAATGTTGCCTGATCTTAAGGGTTCATTCTCCAGTCAAATGTTTATCTACTACTGCATTAATGATATTTATTCTCTAACTTACTATTGCTTTAAGGCCTATGTATATATGGTGTTGTTAGTATAAAATTTAGACAGCCCACATTGGCTCTAACTTATCCTAATTTGGGGCCCTAGTTTCAACTATTTTTGCATATGCACCACTATTGGCCCCTCACCTACAAGACCCATACATGCTAATTTCTATTTGGACATATATTTAAACATCTAATGATCAGGTGGTGTTGGACTTGCCATGTCAGTATTATAGATTTCACTTATATTTTTACCTTAACATAGCCACCTATGAGTGGGCTCACAGATGGAGTTGGGGCACCCAATGTAGATCCTAATAAGATGTCCTTCCCTACCCCAGTCCGTGTCTTCTAACACTGTCTCTAGGTATTTAGCTCTTTTGACACAAGCATGTTATAGCGATATGCGTAGGTTTTACATTATATCTTTTAGACGTTTGGCTCCTATGATACCCATACACCACTCTATTCTGCTATAATTGTATTGTATACTGTCTGCCCTGGATATTATACATATATAACGTCGCTCTACTGTGTCCACCTCTCACATTACCTCCTCTAGAGATCTAACGTACTGAGTAATACCTGGACACTGGAACTATGGTTTTCCCTTTTACATATAGCTTTGTTTTGTATAAATATTGCTTGTCCTCCTCATAAGCCACTCATGCATTATTATGCATGCATCATTATATACATCCTCATAGAATATTTCTATACAAATGTATTGTACATGTTAAGATACGTTTAAGAGTTGAGTTTTATATATTCCCTTGCTGTACTAAAGCTCATACTTAGCGATTGCGAGGAGATCTTGTAATAGAGAACATGTTACAGATTTAGTAGCTTTCCGTGCAAATAGGATGCTACAGGATAGGTCTGAAGGGTAAAACTGTAACTTCAATTCCAAGCCCAGAGCGTTCAAATTTGTTCTATATAGCTTTCCCATATGCTCCTGCTGTCAGAGAAGTCTACAATATTTAATAATTCTGCCGGGCTAGTTATGTTGTTTAGATGTCTGTTTTCTGCTCTCTTACCAACCTGTACGTGTGTTTTATTGTATTATTCACAGATGTGCAACATGAAGCCATTCAGCATAAAACAGGCTCTAATGCTTTTGAAAATTTTATTAGAATATAGAATACCCTAACTGCTGCTCTATATCTAATGTTTAGTCTAGCCCTTTAGAAGGTTGCACTTATGAGGGTTCCATAGCCTTCTAAATATAGGTTCTCCTCTATATGATGGCATTCCAGATGCAAAATAGCTTTCTTGCTGACATGTATACCTTCCTTAGGATGTTACCCTTATTTTTGTTCCTATCTTAGCTTAACTTTACTCACGATGCAAATTGAGGATAAGTTTTATTCTGTAATATATTTTAAAAGCTCTAAGCTCTCTGTGTAATCACATATTAGATATGCTGGCCGGCTCCGCCCTCCCACCCCCCCGCCCCCCCCCATTATATCTTGAGCGGCTCTTGCCCGCTGCTTCCCCTTCCCCCGTGAAATTGTTGAGCTACCTCCTCCCTAGCCCTAACACTTCTTGAATAGATATCCAAACCTTCTACATATATAGCTAGGAGAGGACCTTTCTAGTTTTTGTTACATTTCAGATTCTCACTAACAAAACTGAACTCTTATTTATGAGTCAGCCCACATTTTATAACAACGCTTGAGACAATTGAATATGTTATATTGCTAATTGTGATATGTTTACATTGTTCTGTACACATCTTGGGGCGTACCCTATATTATGTATCTGTTTATGACTTCAATAAAAAAAAAAAAATAAAAAAAAAAAAAATTGAAAAAATACACTTTTCAAATCACTCTAATTTTCAAATAATTACCGTTTCGCCGCTATTATATTACATTTTTGAAATATTTTCCAAACCCACTCAGTGGTTACTGTTGCTGGGTGTGCAATCCGGACGGAGAACCAAGGTTTGAATATGGCGCAGACTTGCGGAACGTCATTAAAGAAGTCTATGCCTGGATAAATCAGGCTTCAGAAGCAGATGCGTGAGCTCAAGTGCGTAATGCGCATGCACAAGCCGACAAATTGCATATTAATGATATGCAACTAGACGGCCGCTGATTGGAGGAAGCAATGAACGATTGCACAGCCCATATTAGTGGGTTGTCGTTCATTATGTCATGACGAAAAATATAAAAACATTTTTTAATATGATAAACGGATCGTTTCACATTGAATGTAAGTGCATTTTGTTAGTCTCATATTAAAACATGTTTCTCCTGTTAAGTGTAGTCAGTCCACGGGTCATCATTACTTCTGGGATATTAACTCCTCCCCAACAGGAGGTGCAAGAGGATCACCCAAGCAGAGCTGCTATATAGCTCCTCCCCTCTACGTCACACCCAGTCATTCTCTTGCACCCAACTAATAGATAGGATGTGTGAGAGGACTGTGGTGATTATACTTAGTTTTTATATCTTCAATCAAAAGTTTGTTATTTTAAAACAGCACCGGAGTGTGTTGTTCCTTCTCAGGTAGAATTTGAAGAAGAATCTACCTGAGTTTTTGGATGATTTTAGCCGGCGTAGCTAAAATTCATTTTGCTGTTCTCGGCCATTCTGAGGAGTGAGGTAAACTTCAGATCAGGGGACAGCGGGCAGGTTCACCTGCAAAGAGGTATGTTGCAGTATATTATTTTCTGAGGAATGGAATTGACTGAGAAAATACTGCCAATACCGATATAATGTAAGTTCAGCCTTAAATGCAGTAGTAGCAACTGGTATCAGGCTGTTTATGTATATATGTGTACACTTCAGTATTCTGGGGAATGGCACTTCTCTGGGTAATACTATATGCATATAATTTTTAGCCTAACTTGCAGTGGGAACGTCTAGCAACAGGCTGTTTAATGACATTTCATGTTATTTGATTTTAAACGTTTTTGCTGGCATGCTAAATTGTTTAATTATCTGAGGTACTGGGTGAAAAATTGTTTTTGGGCACTGTTTTTCCACTTGGCTGTCGTTTATTTTAATTTAAGACAGTTTACTGAACTTCCCTCACTGCTGTGGGTGAGGGGGAGGGGCCTATTTTGGCGCTTTTGCTACACATCAAAAATTCAGTCAAAAGTCTGTTTCTCTTCCTGCATGATCCGGATCGTCTCTACAGAGCTCAAGGGTCTTCAAAAATTATTTTGAGGGAGGTAATCACTCAGTACAAATTGAACATCATTCACCAAACAACGAGGGGGTAGTTATGCCGACTAACTTGCCTCACGTGTCAGTACCTGCATCTCCCGCTCGGGAGGTGCGTGATATTGTAACGCCGAGTACTTCAGGGCGGCCATTACAAATCACACTACAGGACATGGCTAATGTTATGACTGAAGTTTTGTCTAAATTACCAGAACTTAGAGGTAAGCGAGATCACTCTGGGGTGAGAACAGAGTGCGCTGATAATATTAGGGCCATGTCAGATACTGCGTCACAATTTGCAGAACATGAGGACGGAGAGCTTCATTCTGCGGGTGACGGATCTGATCCAAATAAACTGGATTCAGACATTTCAAATTTTAAGTTTAAGCTGGAAAACCTCCGTGTATTACTAGGGGAGGTGTTAGCGGCTCTGAATGATTGTAACACAGTTGCAATACCAGAGAAAATGTGTAAGTTGGATAAATATTTTGCGGTACCGTCGAGTACTGACGTTTTTCCAATACCTAAGAGACTTACTGAAATTGTTACTAAGGAGTGGGATAGACCCGGTGTGCCTTTCTCACCCCCTCCTATATTCAGAAAGATGTTTCCAATAGACGCCACCACACGGGACTTATGGCAAACGGTCCCTAAGGTGGAGGGAGCAGTTTCTACTTTAGCTAAGCGTACCACTATCCCGGTGGAGGATAGCTGCGCCTTTTCAGATCCAATGGATAAAGAGTTAGAGGGTTACCTTAAGAAAATGTTGGTTCAACAAGGTTTTATATTGCAACCCCTTGCATGCATTGCGCCTGTCACGGCTGCAGCAGCATTTTGGTTTGAGTCTATGGAAGAGACCCTTGAATCAGCTCCATTAGATGAGATTACACACAAGCTTAAAACCCTTAAGCTAGCTAATTCATTTATTTCTGATGCCGTAGTACACTTAACTAAACTTACGGCTAAGAATTCCGGATTTGCCATTCAGGCACGCAGAGCGCTGTGGCTAAAATCCTGGTCAGCTGATGTTACTTCTAAATCTAAATTACTTAACATACCTTTCAAAGGGCAGACCTTATTCGGGCCCGGTTTGAAGGAAATTATCGCTGACATTACAGGAGGTAAAGGCCATGCCCTGCCTCAAGACAGAGCCAAACCTAGGGCTAGACAGTCTAATTTTCGTGCCTTTCGTAACTTCAAGGCAGGAGCAGCATCAACTTCCTCTGCACCTAAACAGGAAGGAGCTGTTGCTCGCTACAGACAAGGCTGGAAACCTAACCAGTCCTGGAACAAGGGCAAGCAGGCCAGAAAACCTGCTGCTGCCCCTAAGACAGCATGAAGTGAGGGCCCCCGATCCGGGAACGGATCTAGTGGGGGGCAGACTCTCTCTCTTCGCCCAGGCTTGGGCAAGAGATGTCCAGGATCCCTGGGCGTTAGAGATCATATCTCAGGGATATCTTCTGGACTTCAAAGCCTCTCCCCCAAAATGGAGATTTCATCTTTCAAGGTTGTCAACAAACCAGATAAAGAAAGAGGCGTTTCTACGCTGTGTACAAGATCTTTTACTAATGGGAGTGATCCATCCGGTTCCGCGGTCGGAACACGGACAAGGGTTTTACTCAAATCTGTGGTTCCCAAGAAAGAAGGAACCTTCAGACCAATCTTGGACTTAAAGATCCTAAACAAATTCCTAAGAGTTCCATCGTTCAAAATGGAAACTATTCGGACAATTTTACCCATGATCCAAAAGGGTCAGTACATGACCACAGTGGATTTAAAGGATGCCTACCTTCATATACCGATTCACAAAGATCATTACCGGTATCTAAGGTTTGCCTTCCTAGACAGGCATTACCAGTTTGTAGCTCTTCCATTCGGGTTGTCTACGGCTCCAAGAATCTTCACAAAGGTTCTGGGCTCTCTTCTGGCGGTGCTAAGACCGCGAGGAATTTCGGTGGCTCCGTACCTAGACGACATTCTGATACAAGCGTCAAGTTTTCAAACTGCCAGGTCTCATACAAAGTTAGTGCTGGCATTTCTAAGGTCGCATGGGTGGAAGGTGAACGAAGAGAAGAGTTCTCTCTTACCACTCACAAGGGTTCCCTTCTTGGGGACTCTTATAGATTCTGTAGAAATGAAGATTTACCTGACAGAAGACAGGTTAACAAAGCTTCAAAATGCTTGCCGTGTCCTTCATTCCATTCAACACCCGTCAGTGGCTCAATGCATGGAGGTAATCGGCTTAATGGTAGCGGCAATGGACATAGTACCCTTTGCACGCCTACATCTCAGACCGCTGCAACTGTGCATGCTAAGTCAGTGGAATGGGTATTACTCAGATTTGTCCCCTACTCTGAATCTGGATCAAGAGACCAGAAATTCTCTTCTATGGTGGCTTTCTCGGCCACATCTGTCCAGGGGGATGCCATTCAGCAGACCAGATTGGACAATTGTAACAGACGCCAGCCTACTAGGTTGGGGCGCTGTCTGGAATTCCCTGAAGGCTCAGGGATCATGGACTCAGGAGGAGAGTCTCCTTCCAATAAACATTCTGGAATTGAGAGCAGTTCTCAATGCCCTTCTGGCTTGGCCTCAGTTAACAACTCGGGGGTTCATCAGGTTTCAGTCGGACAACATCACGACTGTAGCTTACATCAACCATCAAGGAGGGACAAGAAGCTCCCTAGCGATGATGGAAGTATCAAAGATAATTCGCTGGGCAGAGTCTCACTCTTGCCACCTGTCAGCGATCCACATTCCTGGAGTGGAGAACTGGGAGGCGGATTTCCTAAGTCGTCAGACTTTTCATCCGGGGGAGTGGGAACTTCATCCGGAGATCTTTGCCCAAATACTTCGACTTTGGGGCAAACCAGAGATAGATCTGATGGCGTCTCGCCAGAACGCCAAGCTTCCTTGTTACGGGTCCAGGTCCAGGAACCCGGGAGCAGTCCTGGTAGATGCTTTGACAGCACCTTGGACCTTCGGGATGGCCTATGTGTTTCCACCCTTCCCGATGCTTCCTCGATTGATTGCCAGGATCAAACAGGAGAGAGCATCGGTGATTCTGATAGCGCCTGCATGGCCACGCAGGACCTGGTATGCAGATCTAGTGGACATGTCATCCTGTCCACCTTGGTCTCTGCCTCTGAGACAGGACCTTCTAATTCAGGGTCCTTTCAAACATCAAAATCTAATTTCTCTGAAGCTGACTGCTTGGAAATTGAACGCTTGATTTTATCAAAGCGTGGTTTTTCGGAGTCAGTTATTGATACCTTAATACAGGCTAGGAAGCCTGTTACCAGAAAGATTTACCATAAAATATGGCGTAAATACTTACATTGGTGCGAATCCAAGAGTTACTCATGGAGTAAGGTTAGGATTCCTAGGATATTGTCTTTTCTACAAGAAGGTTTAGAAAAGGGTTTATCTGCTAGTTCCTTAAAGGGACAGATCTCAGCTCTGTCCATTCTTTTACACAAGCGTCTGTCAGAAGTTCCAGATGTTCAGGCTTTTTGCCAGGCTTTGGCCAGGATTAAGCCTGTGTTTAAAACTGTTGCTCCACCATGGAGCTTAAATTTAGTTCTTAACGTTTTACAGGGTGTTCCGTTTGAACCCCTTCATTCCATTGATATCAAGCTGTTATCTTGGAAAGTTCTGTTTTTGATGGCTATTTCCTCGGCTCGTAGAGTCTCTGAGTTATCAGCCTTACATTGTGATTCTCCGTATCTGATTTTTCATTCAGATAAGGTAGTTCTGCGTACTAAACCTGGGTTTTTGCCTAAGGTTGTCACTAACAAGAATATCAATCAAGAGATTGTTGTGCCATCATTGTGTCCTAACCCTTCTTCAAAGAAGGAACGACTTCTGCACAATCTAGATGTAGTCCGTGCCCTGAAATTTTATTTGCAGGCAACTAAAGATTTTCGACAAACTTCTTCCCTGTTTGTCGTTTATTCTGGACAGAGGAGAGGTCAAAAAGCTTCTGCTACCTCTCTCTCTTTTTGGCTTCGTAGCATAATACGTTTAGCCTATGAGACTGCTGGACAGCAGCCTCCTGAAAGAATTACAGCTCATTCCACTAGAGCTGTGGCTTCCACTTGGGCCTTTAAGAACGAGGCCTCTGTTGAACAGATTTGCAAGGCTGCAACTTGGTCTTCTCTTCATACTTTTTCCAAATTTTCCAAATTTGACACTTTTGCTTCTTCGGAGGCTGTTTTTGGGAGAAAGGTTCTTCAGGCAGTGGTCCCTTCCGTATAGGATCCTGCCTGTCCCTCCCGTCATCCGTGTACTTTAGCTTTGGTATTGGTATCCCAGAAGTAATGATGACCCGTGGACTGACTACACTTAACAGGAGAAAACATAATTTATGCTTACCTGATAAATTCCTTTCTCCTGTAGTGTAGTCAGTCCACGGCCCGCCCTGTTTTTATGGCAGGTCTAAAATTTTAAATTATACTCCAGTCACCACTGCACCCTATAGTTTCTCCTTTCTCGTTTGGTTCTCGGTCGAATGACTGGGTGTGACGTAGAGGGGAGGAGCTATATAGCAGCTCTGCTTGGGTGATCCTCTTGCACCTCCTGTTGGGGAGGAGTTAATATCCCAGAAGTAATGACCCGTGGACTGACTACACTACAGGAGAAAGGAATTTATCAGGTAAGCATAAATTATGTTTTTTATATAATCGTTGTACATACAAAAAATCTTTTCACAGTAATCCTTTAAGTATTTTAGCATAATCATTTTTTCCCATTCCTGAAACTGCTATTTTGAGGAAATTGGATATTTTGTTTAAATGTTGTTTTTTCTTTGTTACATTTTGCAAGATGTCTCAAACTGATTCTGCCTCTGATGTTACTATAGGAACAAAGCTAAGTATATGAATATACTTAGCTTTAGTGTGTATATTGTTAAATTAGCTGATTTTATTTCTTCAGCTCAAACTTGTTTCTGTATATTATTTCATACTGATAATGTTTCTATAGTCTAAATACATCTACTGTTAAACCTTCACAGTCTAATGTACATGATATTACTGTAGATATAAAGGTTTATATTGCTACAGACATAGAGAAGGCTTACTGCTATTCCGCCTTCAAATTAATGTAAAAGATCTCTCCTAACTTCTCATAAATCTAATGAAGTTTGTATTGATCGACAGCATACTGAAGTATTTCTACTGATGAGGTTTTCTCTGACTCAGAGGATCCTACTTCAGAGACTGATATTGATAATTCAACCTTTCTATTGAATGTATTCATTCTTTATTAAGGAAGTATTGTTTACTTTGGGTATTGAGGGATCTAGTCCTCTTGATCACAAGAATAGCAAATGTTTGAATTCTGTTTTTTTAAGCTTCTGAGGTTACTCTTGTTTAAAAGGCTATGGCTAATTTAGAGTTTTTGGGTAAAAGCCCCTAAGGTGGGGCTATTTCTTCTCTTGACAAACGTACTTCTATCCTATGGAAGATATTTCTTCTTTTAAGGATCCTTTAGATAGGAAGTTTGTTTCCTATCTTAGAGAAGCATATTTACATATTGGCAATATTTTTAAACCTGCCATTTCTATGGCTGATGTTGCTGCTGTTTCAACTTTTTGCTTGGGAAGTTTGGTTATCAGATATTGAATTGTCTAGCATTGTTCTTTTACTTCAACATGCTAATCATTTCATTTGTGATGCTATATTTTGTCATTTTAATTGATATTAAATCTTTTTTTTTAGCCATTTTTACTAGAAAAGGTTTATGGCTTAAATCTCTGATATGGTGGTGTTTGAATTTAGATTACTATCTTATTATTTTAGGATAGTAATTTCTCTTGTAAGATGTATAGAATCCACGGATTCATCCATACTTGTGGGATATTCTCCTTCCCTACAGGAAGTGGCAGAGAGAGCACCCACAGCAGAGCTGTCTATATAGCTCCTCCCTTAGCTCCACCCCCCAGTCATTCTCTCTGCCTGCTTAACTGCTAGGAAGGGAGAAGACAGCTGTAGCTTAGTGGTTATCTGGCCCACCTCACAAGTAACAGGTTGCAAGTTTGAATGCCTGATTCTATCAAAGCGTGGTTTCTCTCAGTCGGTCATTGATACCCTAATTGATACCCTAATTCAGGCTAGAAAGCCTGTCACCAGGAAAATCTATCATAAGATTTGGCGCAAATATCTTTGTTGGTGTGAATCCAAGGGTTACTCATGGAGTAAGATTAGGATTCCTAGAATTTTGTCTTTTCTCCAAGAAGGATTGGAGAAGGGATTATCAGCTAGTTCCTTAAAGGGACAAATATCTGCTTTGTCTATTCTTTTACACAAACGTCTGGACGATGTCCCAGATGTTCAAGCTTTTAGTCAGGCCTTGGTCAGGATCAAGCCTGTATTTAAACCTGTTGCTCCGCCATGGAGCCTAAACTTGGTTCTTAAAGTTCTTCAAGAGGTTCCGTTTGAACCTATGCATTCCATAGATATTAAGCTTCTATCTTGGAAAGTTTTGTTTTTAGTAGCTATCTCTTCGGCTCGAATAGTTTCTGAGTTATCCACTTTACAGTGTGACTCACCTTATCTTATTTTCCATGCAGATAAGGTGGTTTTACGTACCAAACCTGGATTCCTTCCTAAGGTTGTTTCTAATAGGAATATCAATCAGGAAATTGTTGTTCCTTCGCTGTGTCCTAATCCTTCAAAGAAGGAACGTCTGTTGCACAATCGTGATGTGGTTCGTGCTTTAAAGTTCTACTTACAAACAACCAAAGATTTCCGTCAAACATCTTCATTGTTTGTTGTCTATTCTGGTAAGAGGAGAGGTCAAAAGGCTGCGGGAAATTTTTGGTCCTTCTTTATGTCTTAATCCTAAGTATACTCTTGTATGTATGCATTCTTTGTAAGTGGTAAGAGCTTTGAAATATTATGTTGAGGCTAATTAAGATTTTAGAAGGACTTCTAGACTATATGTTTTTGTTTTTTCTGGCTCCAGGAAAGGTCAGAAAGCCTCTGCTATTTCTCTGGCTTCTTTGTTGAGACTTCACAAAGCTTATTTGGAGACTGAGCATTCTCCATCTCAGAGAATTACAGCTCATTGTACTAGATCAGTTGCCACTTGGGCTCTCAAGAATGAAGCAGCAACTTGGTCTTCTTTGCATACTTTAACTAAATTTTACCATTTTTATGTGTTTGCTTCTTCGGAAGCAGCCTTTGGTAGAAAGGTTCTTCAGGCAGTTGTCTCAGCTTGATTCTAATGCCTTTGATTTGAGTTTTTTTGAAATTTTTAAGAAAACTTAATTATTTTTGGGATTTAATTTCTCAGTGTTAATAGCTGTTTTTATTTTATCCCTCCCTCTCTAGTGACTCATGGACTTCTACATCTTGGGTATTATATCCCATACGTCACTAGCTCATGGACTATTGCCACTTGCATGAAAGAAAGCATAATTTATGTAAGAACTTACCTGATAAATTCATTTATTTCATAGTGGCAAGAGTCCATGAGACTTACCCTATTTTTTGTGGTTATGATTTTTTTGTATAAAGCACATTATTTCGGTATACTTTTTACTCCTTTTTATACACCTCACTTCTTGGCTATACGTTAAACTGAGGTATGAGTGAGGTGGGAGGTGTATTTATAGGCATTTTGAGGTTTGGGAAACTTTGCCCCCTCCTGGTAGGAATGTATATCCATAGGTCACTAGCTCATGGACTCTTGCCACTATAAAATACATTAATTTATCAGGTAAGTTCTTACATAAATTATGTTTTTTGCAGAATACCATGTGCAGGAGTTTGTCGGAGTGAAGCAGCTGGTGCCGTGCAACTGACCAACTAATCTCAGACCACCTAATTGATAATGAGATTCGTTTACAACTATTTTTATGATCAAACTTACTGATTAGTTGTTGCAGCCCTACTTATTCTTGATTATTAAAGAAAAATGTGTTGCATAAAAGGTAATGAATCACTTCTTTATGCCTAAATGAGGCTTTATACTGAGAGGTACATCACTGAGGGCTGAAACTCTTTTAAAATAATGGTTCTGGAAAAGGAATCGGACTACTACGCCTTTAAATGGTACCTATAAGCGCATGTAATCTGAAGATTGTATTGGCTGTTATGCCTGGTTATTGTAGCCAAAGTGGGAAAAAATGTTTGCTGTCCAGCACTTTTAAATGAGCTTTGGACATCAATATTTGGATATGCAAATACCATTGCACTTCAGCACAAGGTCCAGTTACAAACACTACCATTTGAGAGCGCCTGTATTTCATGTTAAATCTATAGACTCTACTGTAATGAATTTCCTGTTGAGCAATTTCATACCCCTTTTCTGAAGCTCCTTTTTATATAAAATCTGTCTAATTGCAAACTTGTGCAAAAGGAGTTATCCTACAGAATTCATTTTATGTGAATGTTAGCAACGTTTGTCATTGACAGCTCTTCTGTATTCTATATGAGGTATGTTTTATGTTTAGAAAAAAACACTGACACTATTAGAACCTGCATGTTAAATCTTCAGCCAGCGATCAGGAATGCAAGTGAACAACCAGTTACAAACTACTTCTAAAAAGACATAGTGTCACTGATATCTGATCCAGCCTAATGCAGGGCTCGACAAACCCAGGAGCCAGGGAGCGACTGGCTCCTAGAATTTTACCCCTGACTCCTAACCTTTTGCGTTATTTGCCATATTTCTTTTTACAACTACCACTGTTTGGCTCCTAAAAGAATGTCTGGCTCCTAGGAATTCTATACTGGTTCCTAATTTTTAAATAATTTGTCGAGCACTGGACTAATGGACCATGTACCCCTCACTAAAGAGGGTGGTGGGTTATAGGGGCAACAGATTACTTAAAGGGACATAATACTCATATGCTAAATCACTTGAAACTGATGCAGTATAACTGTAGAAAGCTGACAGGAAAATATCACCTGAGCATCTCTATGTAAAAAAGGAAGATATTTTACCTCACAATCTCCTCAGCTCAGCAGAGTAAGTTCTGTGTAAAAGGTTATACTCAGCTGCTGCCCAGCTGCAGATAAAAAATGAAGAAATGAACAGCAGCCAATCAGCATCAGCAGTGCTGAGGTCATGAACTCTTTTACTGGGATATCATGAGATTTCACTTAACTCCCATGAGATTTCATAGTTAACTTCCTTATCCTGAATAGGGAAATAACATGAAAGTGCACGTAAGCTCACTCCCTCAGCTGTCCCAGGACAGACATACTGATTTGCTGCTTAGAAGTTCTTTACAATGGGATATGGCTACTGAGGAATTTTTGAGGTAAAATATCTTTCTTTTTTACATAGAGATGCTCAGGTGATATTTTCTAGTCAGCTTTTTACAGCTATGCTGCATCACTTTCAAGTGTTTTAACATTTGGGTATCATGGCCCTTTAAGTTGGAAGCTTGCTTGATATACCAGCTAAACACAATCTACCCTTATAGACTGATTACATGTATAGATTGGTACTGCTTGTGATTTGACTTCTATAATGAACTGTGGCTACCATGATACTTTACAATCCAGTTTTATGGTGTGAGGACTAATAGTTGAAGCATCATTTGAGGCCATTAAGACTGAGCAACAGCTACACCCAGATAGAGCATTGAATGTTAAAAAATTTAGTTTACGTCTATTAACAAATTTACTTTTTTCTATTGGTGTCCTTTGTTGAAAAGCATACCTAGGTAGACTCAGTAGCAGCAATGCACTACTGGGAGCTATTTTAACATATTGGGTGCGCCAGTGACAAAAAACATATATAGGGAGCTGATTTTAATGTTAAACGCAGCTATATTGCTTTTTGCACTTTTAGATCTCTTTAATCAGAAATCTGTAACTTCTGTTTTTAAAGCTGAGTGGATTATTCAGCTATTAATGGAACAGTCAAGTAAAAATTAAACTTTCATGATTCAGATACAGCACACAATTTTAAACAACTTTCCAATTCACTTCCATTATCTAAATGTGCAAAAATATTTTTATATGCACACTTTTTGAGGCACCAGCTCTTACTGAGCATGTGCAAGATTCACAGGATATAAGTATATGCTTTTTGTGATTGGCTGAGGATTGTCACATAATGCATTGGGTAAGAAAATGTAACGGACATTCGTCAGAAAAAATCTACTACTCATTTGAAATTCAAACTAAGTAATTTTGCATTGTCTCTTTATTATGCATTGCATTTATTAAATGGACAGTCTACAATATATTTTTCTTGTTTTAAAAGATAGATAATCCCTTTTTCTTCTGTTAAGTGTGATCAGTCCACGGGTCATCATTACTTCTGGGATATTACTCCTCCCCAACAGGAAGTGCAAGAGGATTCACCCAGCAGAGCTGCATATAGCTCCTCCCCTCTACGTCACTCCCAGTCATTCTCTTGCACCCAACGACTAGATAGGATGTGTGAGAGGACTATGGTGATTATACTTAGTTTTATATCTTCAATCAAAAGTTTGTTATTTTAAAATAGCACCGGAGTGTGTTATTACCTCTCTGGCAGAGTTTGAAGAAGAATCTACCAGAGTTTTGCTATGATTTTAGCCGGAGTAGTTAAGATCATATTGCTGTTCTCGGCCATCTGAGGAGTGAGGTAAACTTCAGATCAGGGGACAGCGGGCAGATGAATCTGCATAGAGGTATGTAGCAGTTTTTATTTTCTGACAATGGAATTGATGAGAAAATCCTGCCATACCGATATAATGTCATGTATGTATACTTTACACTTCAGTATTCTGGGGAATGGTACTTCACTAGAATTACACTGTAAGAAATACATAAAGCTGTTTAATAACTAGAGATTATGTTTAACGTTTTTGCTGGAATGTAAAATCGTTTTCATTTGCTGAGGTACTGTGTGAATAAATGTTTGGGCACTATTTTTCCACTTGGCAGTTGCTTAATCTGTTTTTCTGACAGTTTCTGTTCTCCCTCACTGCTGTGTGTGAGGGGGAGGGGCCGTTTTTTGGCGCTTTTTCTATGCATCAAATATTTCAGTCAGCAACTCATTGTATTCCCTGCATGATCCGGTTCATCTCTACAGAGCTCAGCAGAGCTGTGAGAATTATAGTTTGACTGAGATAAAAAACGTTTATTCTGTAATTTGTTTCCTGCTTTCAGAATTTGTTATCTTTGCTAATGGGATTAAACATTTGCTAAAGTTGTGTTGTTTACAAGGATTGAGGCTATAACTGTTTCAATTTATTAATTTTCAACTGTCATAGATCTTCTGTGCTTCTTAAAGGCACAGTACATTTTAATATTATTCTAATTGAATTGTATTTCCAAGTTGCAAGTTTATTTGCTAGTGTGTTAAACATGTCTGATTCAGAGGATGATACCTGTGTCATTTGTTGCAATGCCAAAGTGGAGCCCAATAGAAATTTATGTACTAACTGTATTGATGCTACTTTAAATAAAAGTCAATCTGTACAAATTGAACAAATTTCACCAAACAACGAGGGGAGAGTTATGCCGACTAACTCGCCTCACGTGTCAGTACCTACATCTCCCGCTCAGAGGGAGGTGCGTGATATTGTAGCGCCGAGTACATCTGGGCGGCCATTACAAATCACATTACAGGATATGGCTACTGTTATGACTGAGGTTTTGGCTAAATTACCAGAACTAAGAGGTAAGCGTGATCACTCTGGGGTGAGAACAGAGTGCGCTGATAATATTAGGGCCATGTCAGACACTGCGTCACAGGTGGCAGAACATGAGGACGGAGAACTTCATTCTGTGGGTGACGGTTCTGATCCAAACAGACTGGATTCAGATATTTCAAATTTTAAATTTAAACTGGAAAACCTCTGTGTATTACTAGGGGAGGTGTTAGCGGCTCTGAATGATTGTAACACAGTTGCAATACCAGAGAAAATGTGTAGGTTGGATAAATATTTTGCGGTACCGACGAGTACTGAGGTTTTTCCTATACCTAAGAGACTTACTGAAATTGTTACTAAGGAGTGGGATAGACCCGGTGTGCCGTTCTCACCCCCTCCGATATTTAGAAAAATGTTTCCAATAGACGCCACCACAAGGGACTTATGGCAAACGGTCCCTAAGGTGGAGGGAGCAGTTTCTACCTTAGCTAAGCGTACCACTATCCCGGTGGAGGATAGCTGTGCTTTTTCAGATCCAATGGATAAAAAGTTAGAGGGTTACCTTAAGAAAATGTTTGTTCAACAAGGTTTTATATTGCAACTCCTTGCATGCATTGCGCCGATCACGGCTGCAGCGGCATTCTGGATTGAGTCTCTGGAAGAGAACATTGGTTCAGCTACTCTGGACGACATTACGGACAGGCTTAGAGTCCTTAAACTAGCTAATTCATTCATTTCGGAGGCCGTAGTACATCTTACTAAACTTACGGCGAAGAATTCAGCATTCGCCATTCAGGCACGCAGGGCGCTGTGGCTAAAATCCTGGTCAGCTGATGTTACTTCTAAGTCTAAATTGCTTAATATACCTTTCAAAGGGCAGACCTTATTCGGGCCCGGGTTGAAAGAGATTATCGCTGACATTACAGGAGGTAAAGGCCATGCCCTGCCTCAGGACAAAGCCAAAGCCAAGACTAGACAGTCTAATTTTCGTTCCTTTCGTAATTTCAAAGCAGGAGCAGCATCAACTTCCTCTGCACCAAAACAGGAAGGAGCTGTTGCTCGCTACAGACAAGGCTGGAAACCTAACCAGTCCTGGAACAAGGGCAAGCAGACTAGGAAACCTGCTGCTGCCCCTAAAACAGCATGAATTGAGGGCCCCCGATCCGGGATCGGATCTAGTGGGGGGCAGACTTTCTCTCTTCGCCCAGGCTTGGGCAAGAGATGTTCAGGATCCCTGGGCGCTAGAGATAATATCTCAGGGATACCTTCTGGACTTCAAATACTCTCCTCCAAGAGAGAGATTTCATCTGTCAAGATTGTCAACAATCCAGACAAAGAAAGAGGCGTTTCTACGCTGCGTACAAGAGCTCTTGTTAATGGGAGTAATCCATCCAGTTCCACGATCGGAACAGGGACAGGGGTTTTACTCAAATCTGTTTGTGGTTCCCAAAAAAGAGGGAACTTTCAGACCAATCCTGGACTTAAAGATCCTAAACAAATTCCTAAGAGTTCCATCGTTCAAGATGGAGACTATTCGGACAATTTTACCTATGATCCAAGAGGGTCAATACATGACCACTGTAGATTTAAAAGATGCTTACCTTCACATACCGATTCACAAAGATCATTATCGGTACCTAAGGTTTGCCTTCCTAGACAGGCATTACCAGTTTGTGGCTCTTCCATTCGGATTGGCTACAGCTCCAAGAATCTTCACAAAGGTTCTGGGTGCTCTTCTGGCGGTACTAAGACCGCGGGGAATCTCGGTAGCTCCATACCTAGACGACATTCTGATACAAGCTTCAAGCTTTCAAACTGCCAAGTCTCATACAGAGTTAGTGCTGGCATTTCTAAGGTCACATGGATGGAAGGTGAACGAAAAGAAAAGTTCACTCGTTCCACTCACAAGAGTTCCCTTCCTGGGGACTCTTATAGATTCTGTAGAAATGAAGATTTGCCTGACAGAGGACAGGCTAACAAGACTTCAAAGTGCTTGCCGCACCCTTCATTCCATTCAACACCCGTCAGTGGCTCAATGCATGGAGGTAATTGGCTTAATGGTAGCGGCAATGGACATAGTACCCTTTGCACGCTTACACCTCAGACCACTGCAACTGTGCATGCTAAGTCAGTGGAATGGGGATTACTCAGACTTATCCCCTTCTCTGAATCTGGATCAAGAGACCAGAAATTCTCTTCTATGGTGGCTTTCTCGGCCACATCTGTCCAGGGGGATGCCATTCAGCAGACCAGACTGGACAATTGTAACAACAGACGCCAGCCTTCTAGGTTGGGGTGCCGTCTGGAATTCTCTGAAGGCTCAGGGACAATGGAGTCAGGAGGAGAGTCTCCTGCCAATAAACATTCTGGAATTGAGAGCAGTTCTCAATGCCCTCCTGGCTTGGCCCCAGTTGACAACTCGGGGGTTCATCAGGTTTCAGTCGGACAACATCACGACTGTAGCTTACATCAACCATAAGGGAGGGACAAGAAGCTCCCTAGCTATGATGGAAGTATCAAAGATAATTTGCTGGGCAGAGTCTCACTCTTGCCACCTGTCAGCAATCCACATCCCGGGAGTGGAGAACTGGGAGGCGGATTTCTTAAGTCGTCAGACTTTTCATCCGGGGGAGTGGGAACTTCATCCGGAGGTCTTTGCCCAAATACTTCGACGTTGGGGCAAACCAGAGATAGATCTCATGGCGTCTCGACAGAACGCCAAGCTTCCTCGTTACGGGTCCAGATCCAGGGATCCAGGAGCAGTCCTGATAGATGCTCTGACAGCACCTTGGGACTTCAGGATGGCTTACGTGTTTCCACCCTTCCCGTTGCTTCCTCGATTGATTGCCAGAATCAAACAAGAGAGAGCATCAGTGATTCTAATAGCACCTGCGTGGCCACGCTGGACTTGGTATGCAGACCTGGTGGACATGTCATCCTGTCCACCTTGGTCTCTACCTCTGAAACAGGACCTTCTGATACAGGGTCCCTTCAAACATCAAAATCTAACTTCTCTGAAGCTGACTGCTTGGAAATTGAACGCTTGATTTTATCAAGACGTGGATTTTCTGAGTCAGTTATTGATACCTTAATACAGGCTAGGAAACCTGTTGCCAGAAAGATTTACCATAAGATATGGCGTAAATACCTATATTGGTGTGAATCCAAAGGTTACTCTTGGAGTAAGGTTAGGATTCCTAGGATATTGTCTTTTCTACAAGAAGGTTTAGAAAAGGGTTTATCTGCTAGTTCATTAAAGGGACAGATCTCAGCTCTGTCCATTCTGTTACACAAACGTCTGTCAGAAGTTCCTGACGTCCAGGCTTTTTGTCAGGCTTTGGCCAGAATTAAGCCTGTGTTTAAAACTGTTGCTCCACCATGGAGTTTAAACCTTGTTCTTAATGTTTTACAGGGCGTTCCGTTTGAACCCCTTCATTCCATTGATATAAAGTTGTTATCTTGGAAAGTTCTATTTTTAATGGCTATTTCCTCGGCTCGAAGAGTCTCTGAATTATCAGCCTTACATTGTGATTCTCCTTATTTGATTTTTCATTCGGATAAGGTAGTCCTGCGTACTAAACCTGGGTTCTTACCTAAGGTAGTTACTAACAGGAATATCAATCAAGAGATTGTTGTTCCTTCTTTATGCCCAAATCCTTCTTCAAAGAAGGAACGTCTACTGCACAACCTGGATGTAGTCCGTGCTCTAAAATTTTACTTACAGGCAACTAAGGAATTTCGACAAACGTCTTCTCTGTTTGTCATTTACTCTGGGCAGAGGAGAGGTCAAAAAGCTTCCGCTACCTCTTTCTTTTTGGCTTCGTAGCATAATTCGTTTAGCTTATGAGACTGCTGGACAGCAGCCTCCTGAAAGAATTACAGCTCATTCTACTAGAGCTGTGGCTTCCACTTGGGCCTTCAAGAATGAGGCCTCTGTTGAACAGATTTGCAAGGCTGCAACTTGGTCTTCGCTTCATACTTTTTCCAAATTTTACAAATTTGACACTTTTGCTTCATCGGAGGCTATTTTTGGGAGAAAGGTTCTTCAGGCAGTGGTTCCTTCTGTATAAAGAGCCTGCCTATCCCTCCCGTCATCCGTGTACTTTTGCTTTGGTATTGGTATCCCAGAAGTAATGATGACCCGTGGACTGATCACACTTAACAGAAGAAAACATAATTTATGCTTACCTGATAAATTCCTTTCTTCTGTAGTGTGATCAGTCCACGGCCCGCCCTGTTTTTAAGGCAGGTAAATATTTTTTAATTTATACTCCAGTCACCACTTCACCCTTGGCTTTTCCTTTCTCGTTGGTCCTTGGTCGAATGACTGGGAGTGACGTAGAGGGGAGGAGCTATATGCAGCTCTGCTGGGTGAATCCTCTTGCACTTCCTGTTGGGGAGGAGTAATATCCCAGAAGTAATGATGACCCGTGGACTGATCACACTACAGAAGAAAGGAATTTATCAGGTAAGCATAAATTATGTTATTACCCATTCGCCAGTTTTGCATAACCAACAGTTATATTAACCCCTTAACGACCGACGACATATGCCATACGTCCTCAAAAAAAAGCACTTAACGACCGAGGACGTATGGCATACGTCGTCGGTTTAACAGAGCACTGGAAGCGATCGAAATCGCTTCCAGCTGCTCTAACAGTATTGCAGGCTTGCCTTGAGGTCTAGGCATCCTGCAATACTGTTCCCGAGTGCCAGGACCGGATTGATCACTCCCCCACGAGTGATCACTTCCGGTTTCGCTCCACGTGGAGCCCGGCAGTGTTTCAGAGCATCGGAAACGATCGGACACGCTTCCGATGCTCTGCTTGTGTGCTAAGTGCCTCGGTGGGTCGAGGCACTTAGTTAGTTATAAATAAAAGTAAAAAATAATAAAAAAAAAAACGTATATAAAAAAAAAAGCCCTAAATAGCCCCCCCCTCCCCCTTCACTAGGCATCCAAGATGGCGATGCCCAGTGCATCATTTGGCTTCTGGGGGTGTCCCTAGCCTGCCTCATCATAGGGGCAAGCTAGGGTCACCCAATCTGAGCCTCCCACCCAAAAAAAATAATAATAATAAAATACCCCATTTGTCTGATCATGTCAATATTTGTAAATATTGACACTGATCAGTGTGGATCTCCCTCCCTCTCCTCACTTGCGATTTTGTTGGAGAGAGAGACCTGTTTTTTTGCAGAGAGAGATTGAATTCTTTTATTTGTTAAAAAAATATAGAACCAAAGGCTCTTTTCAGAGCCATTAACCCCTAGCTTGCCAGTGATCACTATAAATCACTGGCATTAGCATAGCTGCACTTTTTTTTGCTGTCTGTGCATTTTTTTAGGGGTTAATTTTTGTTGTAATTTTTCAGAACCATTTAGTTAATTTAATTTTCAGAGCCATTAACCCCTAGCTTGCCAGTGATCGCTATAAATCACTGGCAGTAGCATAGCAGTACTTTTTTGCTAGTTTATTTAGTTAATTAATTTAGTTAATTAATTTAATTTAAAAAAATTTAGTACATTTTTTCTGTGACAGATACAAAAATGTCACAGAAAATATATAGTGCTGAGGAAGCGTATGCCATCCTTGCGTCAGAGTCAGATGCCTCTATGTCTGACTCAGACCCCAATTTTGACCCTGCCATATGCTCAGATACATCACTAGATGCAGTCTCAACTGATAGTGATGTGATCTGTGGCTGCTAGACCCCCTACCAGCCCCCCTGCTAGCCCCCCTGCCAGAAGGAGGCGTGTTGCTGCCATTGCTGCTGAAGAGTGGGTAACACCTCATCTCCAGAGGCCAGATATCCCACCCTTCACAGCAAATGCTGGCATAAATATAGATGTGGCAGGTTTTAGCCCCCAGCAGTTTCTGGAAGTGTTTCTGGGCGATGATGTATTGGGGAACATTGTCGCCCAAACTAATTTATATGCCCATCAGTTCCGTACTGCAAAGCCTGGAACATATTTGGCAAAGCAGCAATGGGCCCCCATCAATGTGCCAGAATTCAAAAAATTCTGGGCATTGACCATGCTGATGGGCATCATAAAGAAACCCTCCATTCGCTCCTACTGGAGTACTAGCCCCATCTGCTCTACCCCCATTTTCTCCCAGATTATGTCAAGGAAGAGGTATGAAATGATTCTGCATTTCATGCACTTCAGCGACAACAGCCTGTGCCCCCCTAGGGAGCATCCCCAATTTGACAGGCTGTATAAAATCCGCCCCCTGATAACCCACTTTTCTGCCAGGTTTGCAGAGGCTTATACACCTGGAAGGAATATATGCGTTGATGAATCCCTAATGAAGTATAAGGGAAGGCTGGGATTCAAGCAGTTTATTCCTTCCAAGCGCTCCAGATATGAGGTAAAGGTGTATAAGCTCTGTGACAGCGAGAATGGGTATACTCAGGCCTTCCGGGTGTATGAGGGAAAGGATAGCCAACTTGACCCTCCAGGTTGCCCAGAACATATGGGAACCACTGGCAAGATTGTCTGGGACCTGATATTACCCCTAATGAACAAAGGGTATCACTTGTACTTAGACAATTTTTATAAAGTGTCCTTTTGTTCAAGCTACTGTATTGCTTTGATACAGTAGCTTGCGGTACAATTAAAAAGAACCGCACAGGTTTCCCAGGACAGCTTGTACGCACCCGGCTACGAAGGGGGGAGACCTCAGCTCTGCGCCAAGAGGAGCTGTTGGCACTGAAGTACAGAGACAAGAAGGATGTATACCTTCTTACCACCATCCACACAGAGAGGACGGTGGCGGTTTCTGTACGTGGCAGAGCTGAGATCATAAGGAAGCCAGTGTGCATCAAGTCTTATAACCGGCATATGGGTGGGGTTGATCTGGCTGATCAGCTGCTGCAGCCCTACCTAATTATGCGGAAGACAAGGGCCTGGTACAAAAAGGTTGCAATTTACCTAATGCAGATTGCAAACCACAACGCTTTTTTGTTGTTCAAAAAAGCAAACCCCAGAGTTAAAAAGACTTTTTTACAGTTTCAGCTCCAGATTATTACGGGGATTTTGTACCATGATGCACCTGCTCCCCGGGCGGTGATGGGAGAGAGCAGAGTTGGGGCTACCCATTTTATTTTTAAAATCCCCCCCTACTGCCGCAAAGCAGAAACCAAAAAAAAAATGCAGAGTCTGTACCAAGAGGGGGAAGAGAAGGGACACCATATATCACTGTCCTGATTGCCCTGGACAGCCTGCACTCTGCATTGGGGACTGCTTCAAGCGGTACCATACAATGGTCAATTTTTAAAAAAATAAATACATTTGCTGTTATATATATATATATTTTTTTTTTTTGGTTATGTTTACAGTTAGATGTTTTTTTGTTTTTTTTAACTTTTACTGTGCCAGATTTTTACATTTCACTACTCTATTTTTTTCTAAAATTGGGCCTGTTTTTTTTTTTTTTAACCAAAACCCCTGTCAAACCTATGCATGGGGGACATAGGTGTTCTCAGGGTGCCTTGCAGAAAACAACCTGAAGTATGTTTTTGTAATAACTTACAACAGTCTCTTCTAAATCATAGTCAAAAAGCAATGTGTCTGTAAAAATGAAAATTGAAAAATTACCACCATACACTTTCTCCAATTTTTTGGGCTAAAACGGTTGCTTCAAAGGCATCAAAGCACACCATATACAATACCTTGGGGTGTCAACATTTAAAAAATATACACTTTGAATGCAATAAATAAAAGTGGGGTATGCGATAGGCCCCAAACTAAAGATAGGCCTATCAGAAGAAATACTCTCATTTTTAATAACTAAAATCATGTAACATAACCTTCCCAAAATCCTGGCAAACCTATGCATGGGGGGCATAGGTGTACTCAGGGTGCCTTGCAGAAAACAACCTGAAGTATTCTTTTGCAATAACTAACAACAGTCTCTCCTAAATCATAGTAAAAAAGCAATGTGTCTGTAACAATGAAAATTGAAAAATTACCACCATATACTTTCTCCAATTTTGTGGGCTAAAACGGTTGCATCAAAGTCATCAAACCACTCCATGTATAATACCTTGGGGTGTCAACTTTTTAAATATAATCACATTTATGGAAAACAAATAAATTGGGGTATGTTAAAAGACCCCCAAAAAAGACGATAGGCAAAGAAAATATGTTAAATGTGAAAAAAAATCGCAAACACATGTCAGACATTTGGCATTGCACCGCCCAAACAAGCCACCAAACCTATGCATAGGTGGTATCACTGAACTCAGGAGATGTTGGTGACCACATATTGGTGTCTTCTTTGGAAGTAACACATAACAGGAGCTGTGAATCCATGTCTAAAGTACAATGTATGTGAAAAATAACACAAAGAAATGAATGCCCAATAGTTTGACAAAGACTAGTGGTTGAATTAGTGTATGGAAAGTGTTAAAATACCTGCATTTGAAATACCCTAGGATGTCTACTTTTCAAAAATAAATGGTTTTATGGGGGTAAATTACATTGGCCGGCTTCAGAAATGTCTTAAATAGAACATGGGTGCATGGGATGTGAAAATGGGAAGTGTAAAAAATGGAATGCGCTTCCTAAAAATAAGGCCTTCTAGCCCCCAGAGAACCCAACACACCTATACATGGGTGGTATCACTGTACTCAGGAGATGTTGTTGAACACATATTGAGGTGTTTTTTGGCAGTAACACATAACAGGAACTGAGAATCCATGCCTAAAGTACAATGTGTGTGAAAAATAACACAAAATAATGACTACCCAAAAGTTTGACAAAGACTGGTGGTTAAATAAGTTCATGGAAAGTGTGAAAATACCAGCATTTCAAATACCCTAGGGGGTCTACTTCTCAAAAATATATGGTTTTTATACTTTCTTTTTTTTTTTTTCATTATTTTTTATTGAAATTTTCAAAATATACAGCACGTTTAAGTAGACAGACAATGGGTATTAAACATTATACGTTGTTTACAACATCCAATGTGTTATACATATCCGTGTCTATCCTGTTTATTCACAGTTTTAACCCACAATATAAGTTACAGTCCTAAAGTCTTTCTGAAGTATTCTGTGGGATTATTCCATGAGGCTTTAAAGCCTTATACATTTTGCAATACTGTGATGTTAAGATAACAACAATATAAATATACAATTAACAAAAATAACATCTAAATGAAAAATAAATAAACAAACAAACTGCAGAGATTTACTTGTTAGAGATGATCTTAATAATATGGGTCTATACATTTCATGTGGTGTATTAGTATTTATGTATACTGTAAACTTAGGCTTGTGTCATACATTATGACTGATCATTTAGGGCTTAATGGTTCATAGCTCATATGTCATATATCACTATCTCTACCCATCTCCATTCAGTTGTTTTGATTGGCTTGAGTTTTCAGTGTTCTTTATAGGAATTATGTTATATATTTACTAATTTACTGATTTATTTATTTATTTATTTACCGATCCCGTGTATGTGTCCCAGAAGAATGTCATGTCATTATAGAAGGTTAGTCTGTTTGATTTAAAATAGAAGTATCTTTCTAGTGATAATGTCTCTTGAACTTTCCCCCTCCATAAGTCTGTTGTAGGTAAGTTGGTTAATTTCCAGTGTGTAGCTATTAACTGTTTAGCAACATTTAACATAATGTGACCTAGGCTTTTTTTGATTGCGCATTTTATATCTGTAAGCTCATTGAAGAGACACGCTGATGGGGTAGGTGTAATGCTGCTCGATAGTACTTTATTTATTTCATCTATCACTTGTTCCCAGTATGTGTTTACCTCCTTACAAGTCCACCATATGTGGCTCATGGTCCCCGATTCTCGGAAACACCTCCAACATCTGTCATTAGCTGTTGGAAATAGGTATTTTGTCCTACTTGGTGTCATATACCATCTGGCCAGTACCTTATAGTTTGTCTCTAGGGCGTTTGTTGTATGTGCTGAGAAAGCTATGTTCCGGAAAAACCTCTCCCATGTCTTTGATTCCTGATGTCCAAGTAATTCCCTTTCCCATCCCCTTACAAAGTTATGTGGTTTGGGTGAAGTGACGGTAATTAGAAGCCTATATGTAATGGATATGAGTCTTCTTTGTGGATTAGCACTGCTACAAAGCTGTTCAAAAGGTGTTAACTGTCTTGTCAGGTTGGATCTATTCCTATGAGTGTATATATAATGATTGACTTGGTGATAATGTAGCCAATTCCTAAAGAATCCATTGCCCACATTTTCCAATTCATTTCTGGGTTTTAGTTTCCCTTGGTTTGTAATTCGTGATATTGTAATACATCCCTCTAAATCCCGGACTATACTTTTATTATATTCTAAACCTGTTTTGAATTCTGGATTTGCCAATATGGGGGTTAGAGGGGAATAGGAACTAGAGACGCCTTTAATTTTATCACATATCTCCCTCCAGTCTAATATTGTGGCCAGTACTGTAGATGTGGCCTTTTCTACTATTTTTGGTATAAGTTTGGGTGTCCAGCAAGCTCCTCCTAGCTGGCTGATCCCTACGAGATCATGTTCGATTTGAATCCAATGTTTGGGATTATCTGGATCTTTCCTGCACCATTCTATTATTCTTTGTAAGGATATTGCTTTTTGATATAATAGTAGATTAGGTACCCCCAATCCTCCCATTTCCCTCGGGGCGTACATTGTTGATTTATTGACCCGTGGTGGGCGTTTCTTCCAAATGAAATCATAAAATATTTTTTGAAGTTTGTGTATATACATATGAGTATGTGATAGTGGCAAAGTTTGCATTATGTATAGGATTTTTGGTAAAAGCATCATCTTTACTGAGTTGATTCGCCCTAGCCATGAGGAGTTTTTTGAGAGCCATGATGAAGCCTGATTAGATATATTATTCACAAGTTTACCATAGTTGGTAGACCTCGTAGATTCTATACTATTCGTTAAGTGTACACCTAAGTATTTGATAGAGGTTGATTGAACTGTGTATGTGTAGTTTTTTTTACATGTTGCTATGTCTATGTCTGTCATGTGGAGAGGCAGGAGTTCAGACTTACTTGCGTTTACTGAGAAGTTGGATATCTCGCCATAGGATTGAAGTTCACGGCGTACCGCGGAGAGAGACCTCAGTGGATCAGCTAGGGAAAGTAGTATGTCATCAGCAAACATAGATAGTTTATATTCTTTTTGGTTGATGACTATGCCTTTTACGTTCCCATTTTGTCTAATTTTACTCGCTAATATCTCTAATGAGAGAATAAATAAAAGTGGGGACAGGGGGCAACCCTGTCTTGTTCCATTATTTATTTCAAATTGCTCAGATAGCGTACCGTTAATACGAATTTGGGCTGTTGGGAAAGAATATAATGCCATTACTCTGTTGATAAAGAGAAGTGGGAAATTGAATTTGAGAAGAGACGCTTCTAGGAAGGTCCAATCTAACCTATCAAAAGCTTTCTCAGCATCTGTGGAAAGCATTACGGAGGGGATCTTAAATCTATTAATATGTTCTATAATATTTAATATTTTGATTGTGTTATCTTTGGCCTCTCTCCGCGGTACAAATCCTACTTGGTCTGGGGAGACTAGTGTTGGTAGTATGCTGTTGATTCTAGCGGCCAATACCTTAGCGAAAATCTTTAGGTCAATGTTCAACAATGATATTGGTCGAAAATTGGCAGGTGTGTCATGTTTTTTACCTGGCTTGGGGAGCACAGTTATGTATGCCTGTAACATTGTATCTGGAAGTGTTCCACCCTCGTCAATCTGATGAAAAGTACTTAATATGTGAGGTGTTAGAATGTTCCCAAATAGTTTATAGTATGATCCTGTAAACCCATCAGGGCCTGGGGCTTTATCATTTTTCAGGGATTTGATGGCCTCATGTATTTCTTTCCAACTGATTGGTGATTGTAGTTTTTTACCATCTGTCTCTGTGAGTTGAGGAACATGGACATTCTCCAGATACTGTTGACACTTAATATTATGCTCATCACGTGACCTGCTGGGATGTATATTGTACAGCATGTGGTAATAATTTTTAAAAATATTACCTATCTGTTTTGTATCTTCAACTTTACTTCCTGAAGGATTATTTATTGAGTGTATAAAATTTTTAGATCTTTTAGCTTTAAGGGATCTGGCTAACATTCGCCCAGGTTTATTAGCGTTACAATAATATTTTTGTTTTAGTTTATATGCTATACTATGCGCTTTCAAGTGTAAATGAGAAGACATTTTAGATCTGTAAAATTTTAACTGTTGTAGTATATTATCATCTAAAGGGTTGCACTTATGCAGGTGATCTAGGTGTTCTAGTTCTTTAGCTAAGTGGTGATATTCCTCTCTTAGGCGCTTATTTTTTAAAGCTCTCAGTTTAATTAAAACTCCTCTTATGTAGCTTTTATGGGATTCCCATATTATCGTTGGAGTTTCCTCGCCCTGTGTGTTATGATGAAAAAATTCTTTTAATTCCTGTTCAATATTTGACTGTATTGATGGATCTAACAAAAGAGAGTCGTCTAGTCTCCACATAAAGTCTTTCATTGGGGCTGATGGCCATTTAAGGGTGCATCTAACCATAGAGTGGTCGGACCACGCTGTGTGAGATATATTGGAGTCTAGTGTGTGTGCTAAGATTATATGATCTAATAGTATAAAATCAATTCTGGAGTATGATTTATTGGGATTAGAGAAGAAAGTGTAATCTCTCTTCTCAGGATTTGCAATTCTCCATGGGTCGTGTAGGCCAAATATTTTAATGAAATTCCATACTGCTCTAAGGGTGCGTTTTGTCACTTGTATATTTGGGTTTGTGCTGTCTAATTTAGGGCAGATAGGTAGATTAAAATCCCCCATTACAATCAGTTGCCCCTTATGAATATCCTGAATTCGTTTGATCAGGGATGTGAAGAATGCTGCCTGCCTTTGATTGGGGGCATATATGTTCACTAGTGTCACTATTTGGTTGTAGAGAATGCCACTTACAGCTAAAAACTGCCTTCCGAATCTTTCGTCTGTTCTAACAATTTAAATGGTATGTTGTTATGTATCAGGATGCTCACTCCATTGATCTTTTTCCTGTGGTGGGTACTATGGTAGGATTGAGTGAAGCTACGATGAATGCTCTTGGGGGTGGATCCCTTTTTAAAATGAGTCTCTTGAAGGCCTAATATCTCCACCTTTTTTTGTATTATATCCCTAAAAGCTATTGATCTCTTATACTGCCCATTAAACCCTTTGACATTTTGAGATATAATGTGGATGTGTGTATCTGTCATCTTTTATGTTGTAATCTCTCCATGTGCATGTTCTCAATACCCATATGTTTAAGTAAATATCTCTGCTTGAAGAAAATAAAAATTAACTTAACATATTGAAACTTAACAATAAAAACACATATAACTTTTAACTCAACAAAATACTCGTAGGAGGAAATGACTAGTAAATTCCATGCGGAATCTAATCAGCCCACTAAGTATTTCTTAGATTTGTTACTTACCATTCATCTTTTTTTTTTTTTTAACCTTTTACTAAAGAATTCGCCAGACAACCTTAAACATTCAATATCAAATTACTAAAACCGTGAGTGCAAGAAAGAACATTATGAGAATGTTATACATCTGGGTGCATCTTGTTAACTTTACAATGGACATTTCGTATCAACATATCATAACCCAGAATCATTCAACACGTAAGATATGAAGCACATCTTATGATAAAATTTCGCATTTGAACTTCATGCTTACCAACACTGGTCTTAGCCCTGAGATTAAACATCTTAAATCAGTCTTATTCAGCCCGTCTGGGCTTCAGAGTTCAATGAGGATTGATTTGTTTTCCTGACCTTGACTGTCTGCCATTCTCTACGTTGCGGTAGAGGTGCGGAGCGGTTCATTGGTTGTGCAGTATTGATTTGTCCTGGGTCTGTATCTCCAGAAGGTGAAGGGATTTCAAGCTTCTTGCAAAAGTCTCCAATTTCTGAGGGTGATGTGCATATTGCTCTTCTATTCTTCCAAATCGCTACTAGATGAAACGGGTGGCCCCATCTGTAATTAATATTCCTATCCTGTAGATGTCTTGTGAGTATAGAAAGTTCTTTTCTCCTGATGAGAGTTCTAGTGGAAAGGTCAGCAAAGAATTGTAGTGTAGCACCATCTTTTTGTATTGGTCGCTTTTCTCTTGCTGCTGTCATGATGTTTTCCTTTATCTGGTAGTTGTTAATCCTCACTATCACATCTCTGGGAGGAGCTGCCTCTGGAGGTTTAGGCCTCAAAGCTCTATGAGCTCTATCTATTATTACATCTTGGGTGTCGGTTGAATTTCTTAAGGTTGAGAAAAGGGATTGTAGATATTCTTGAAGGTCAGTGGTTTCTATGACCTCAGGAATCCCTCGTATTCTTATGTTATGTCTTCTAGATCTGTTCTCCAGATCCTCCAGCTTGTCCTCCAGTTGAGTGATTGTCTTGTCTTGCTGTTCCACTTGGTCGTTCAAACTGGATAGATCTGAAGATTGTGCTTGTGAGGCCTCCTCTAAACTCTCTACTCTGTTTCCAATTTCAGTGAGGTCTTTTTTAAGATCTGCAATTTCCTCTTTGATGCACTGTCTCACTTGAATTATAAGAGTTGAGAAATCTTTCTTTGATGGAATGGACGACAGCACATCTTTTGGAACAGATATCATGTCTGGTTCGCCCTCAGATTCTGATTCAGAAGAACCCGAAGATGGCTGTGATCTTAACGATATTTGTATTGGGTCCTTGGGCCTTGGTGAGGGTGAGGCTTTAAAATAGTCATCTACAGTAGGTTTCGTGAGTCCCCCCACTTTACTTGTTTTCCCTTTCCGCAAGTTCTTCCCTGGCGACATTTTTGCCAGATCCAAGAATGTCTGAATAACTGACTAGTTTGGAGGGTGTGTCTCAGAGGGATCACTGCAGTATTATTGCCCAGATAGAAGAATATCTCTCTTTTCTATTTCTGAGGTCTGTATAGTATATGACGTTTTAGTATTGAGGTTTTCTCTGTCTTTACCAGTACTGATTAAGCGGGGCCCCGGCGTCTTTTTTTTTTTTTTTTAATTTCTATGGCTTTTTGAGCAATAAAAGTCCACCGTGTGGTTATGAGTTGTCTCTTTATGTCTCAGACCCCAGAGCTGCTATGTCATGCCCAGTGTTTCATGATATCCACCTATATTAAGTGAGATGGGCTTTGCTTGGTAGCTGCAGTTTAGTTTAGCGATATGTGTGTCATTAACATATTGATTTGTCAGTTCTGCAGTTTTACTTTTATTTCCATTTCTTTACTGCTGGTTACAGATCTGTTTTAACATCTTCTAGATTGTATGCTGGCGATTCATATTACCAGGTATTAGCATGAGTCCCACACCTTAACCGAGTTCAAGAGGTTATATTTATGTCCTTAAGTAGTATGTTTCCTTGTGCTGCCCCTTTCATATACAGATCAGTTCTTTTAAGTAGTCTAATACAAGCCTGCATATGTTTCCTTAAGAAAATGTCTTTATATGCCAAATATAAACAGCCCCAGCTGGTGTTAGTCTTCGGTTTGTTGTAACATAAATTAATCCCCTGTTTTAAACTTTAAACATCAGTTCAGAGGTCTTACCAGGAGATTTCAAGTGCGTGTGTTGCTTTTAAGATGGCGCCCGGCACTTCTGTATGTTAGCTTGCGCACTTTTATTGTTTATCTCGCGACTGGTTCTGAAGTCTTTAATACCCTTTGAGGGACTCACCCTGTGATATCAGTAAGTGGATCATGACTTATATGTACTTATATGTAGCGGTATTGTCGTTCACTTACATAGGTTGCTCTGTAAACTGTCGGTAGCTGTATCGTGGCAATGGCTGCTCTCTTTTTCATTTTAAACGTTTCCCTTGTATTCAGCTCACATTCCGGTTTGTTAGGGATGTGATGTCTGGACTGTTGGGAAGATTTACAAGGTGATGGTACTCTTTTTGCAGGCTGAAGCTCCGGAGCTCACCTATAGTGCGGCCATCTTCTCCAAGCGCCGGCTCCGCCCCCCCCCCAAAAATATATGGTTTTATGGGGGTAAATTTCATTGGCCGGCTTCAGAAATGTCCCAAATAGGACATTGGTGCATGATGACCGATGTGAAAATTCCAAGTTGAAAAACTGGAATGCGCTTCCTAAAAATAAGGCCTTCTAGCCCCTAGAGAACCCAACACACCTATACATGGGTGGTATCACTGTACTCAGGAGATGTTGTTGAACACATATTGAGGTGTTTTTTGGCAGTAACATATAACAGGAACTGAGAATCCATGCCTAAAGTACAATGTGTGTGAAAAATAACACAAAATAATGACTACCCAAAAGTTTGACAAAGACTGGTGGTTGAATTAGTGCATGGAAAGTGTTAAAATACAAGCATTTGAAATACCCTAGGGTGTCTACTTTTCAAAAATATATGTTTTGATGGGGGTAAATTCCATTGACCAGCTTCAGAAATGTCCCAAATAGGACATGGGTGCATGATGACCGATGTGAAAATTCCAAGTTGAAAAACTGGAATGCGCTTCCTAAAATTAAGGCTTTTTAGCCCCCAGAGAACCCGACACACCTATACATGGGTGGTATCACTATACTCAGGAGATGTTGTTGAACACATATTGAGGTGTTTTTTGGCAGTAACACATAACAGGATCTGAAAATCCATGCCTAAAGTACAATGTGTGTGAAAAATAACACAAAAAAATAACTACCCAAAAGTTTGACAAAGACTGGTGGTTGAATTAGTGCATGGAAAGTGTTAAAATACCAGCATTTGAAATACCCTAGGGTGTCTACTTTTCAAAAATATATGGTTTTATGGGGGTAAATTCCATTGGCCAGCTTCAGAAATGTCCCAAATAGGACATGGGTGCATGATGACCGATGTGAAAATTCCAAGTTGAAAAACTGGAATGCGCTCTCTAAAAATAAGAGCTTTTAGCCCCCCGAGAACCCGACACACCTATACATGGGTGGTATCACTGTACCCAGGAGATGCTGCTGAAGACATATTAGGGTGTTATTTGGCAGTAACCCTTAATATTATCAGTAAATGTATTCTTAAATTGCTATTTTGTCAAAAAATCAAATTATTTCCCCCCCCCCAAACTTTGGCATAGATTGGTGGTAAAATGGTTGCATGAAAAAAAGTCAAAATACCCCAAGTTTAATACCTTAGGTTGTCTTCTTTTAAAAAATATATACATTTGAAGGGTTATTCAGGGATTCCTGACAGATATTGGTGTTACAATGTAACTATCGCCAATTTTGAAAAAACATGGTTTTGAAATAGCAAAGTGCTACTTGTACTTATTGCCCTATAACTTGCAAAAAAAGCAAAGAACATGTAAACATTGGGTATTTATAAACTCAGGACAAAATTTAGAAACTGTTTAGCATTGGTATTTTATGGTGGTTGTAGATGTGTAAGAGATTTTGGGGCTCAAAGTTAGAAAGTGCATTTTTTTTCATTTTTTCCTCATATTTTATATTTTATATCGCCGTTCTTTAGCTCCTACAGCAGAGCACGACTAAAATATTTTTTGGCTAAGAGATGACATTTTCACCTCTTACCCAATAGCAGTGCGGTAAATCCGGCTCCCATGGTCGCCAAGCCGGATTTACCGCTCGACTATTGGCTAAGAGGTGAAAATGTCACCTCTTAGCCAAAAAATTTTCTTAGCCGTGGGCTGCTGTAGTAGCTAAAAACGGCGATCGATTGAATCAAATAAATTGGCTTTCTACATGAAGTATCTTATACTTCACGAATGAAAGTGCCCTTTATTTCACTTTAAGCAGGTAATTGAACCAGTTACTCCTTTTTGGGAACTTAAAGGGACAGTATACTGTAAAATAGTTAAATGTATAAAAATTAGCTTTTTTTAAGGTTTATTTGTGTCTATTAAAGCTCTGATTTTGTGTTTTGAAGCCACAACCTAATAAAATAGGTTGAGCTTGTAGGTATAATCAAATCTCATTACTGTATCACATTGTGTACATATACCTGCTTCTTTATCTTATATCTGTCCATAAAACAATCACCAGTACTTTTAGAGAACAATGGAAAATCAACATTTTATTACCTTATCTCTGCTATAGCCCACTGGGAGTATAATTTCTTCTGCTGGCTGTGTTTACAAAGCTTATCTATAGCTTGGACCTGCGGCCACAAACATTCAGAATAGGTGGGGACACCACATGCTATATCAACTATTTTAAATGCCAATATAAGGGTAAAGGAGCTACTTGTAAACAATTTAATACACTCCAGCAGGTAAAGTGGATCATTGGGAACAAATTAAAGGGGAGAACATTTTTGAGTAAACTGTCCCTTTAATCTGGTTCTAAGGGTTCTTCAAGCCTTTCAATTTGAACCTATGCATAGGTTACACTATCAGCTTTTATCTTGGAAGTGGTTTTTATTTTTTTTAATCTTCCTGCACTAAAAAGGGTTTCTAAACCTTCAACTGTATTGTTAACTGCCTTTCGTGAATGTTTATCAGGATGTCTGTTCTATGAACAAGCTAGTCCTTTCGTACTAAGGTAGCCTATATATAGATGCTATAACAAGATATTGTGGTCCCTTCTTTATGCCCGACTTCTAAGAATTCTAAGGAGAGACGTCTTAAAAACCTTTTAGGTTGTGAGTACTTTAACATTCTATGTGGATGCCACCAAATACTTAACTTTCCTGTTCCTTGTTCGCCCATTTCTCTGGAGTTTGCATGAGTCCTAAAGCTACAGCAGTTACTTTAGCTGCTTTAGTTAACACTAAATGCGTAAGGGGGATACTTGGTTGCAGGGGAGTCTCTCCATGAGCGCATTACAGCTCTTTCCACTAGAGCAGTTGTCACTTCTTGGGGTTTACGTAATGAAGCTTCCATAGACCAAATATGTAATGCAGCTTCTTGGTCTTTACTTGCTTATATATATTGTTATAACTGATGTGTATGACTCTTCAGAGGCTGAATTCGGCAGTACTGTGGTCCTTGATCAGTAACAACCTGCCTTAACTCTAATATCACCCCCTATTCATAGTGGTCTCATGGACTTCATTGCTTAGGTATAAGATTCCACATTTTATTTGAAAAACAAAATGTATTTGCACCTGCTAAATTTATTTTCTCTTGTAAGGTGTATTCAGTTCACGGATTCATCCATTACTTGTGGGATATTCTCCTTCCCAACAGGAAGCTGCAAGAGGATCACCCACAGCAGAGCTGTCTATATAGCTCCTCCCCTAACTGCCACCTCCCAGTCATTCTTTTGCAGCTCTCGACAAGGGAAGTAGCTAGAGAGATGTGGTGAATTAATGTAGTTTATCTTCAATCAAAAGTTTATTATTTTCAAATGGTACCGGAGTTGTACTATTTTGGCTTCAGGCAGAAATGTGAAGAAGAGTCTGCCTGAAGTTTTTTGATGATCTTAGCAGTTTGTAACTAAGGTCCACTGCTGTTCTCACACATAACTGAAGAGATGGGTAACTTCAGCTGGGGGAATAGCGTGCAGGGTCTCCTGCTCTGAGGTATGTGCAGTTTTAAATTTTTCTAGAGAGATGAGCTAGAAAATGCTGACAGTACCTGATTTATTTAAGGTAAGCCTGATTACAGTGATTTAATAACAACTGGTATCATGCTTGCTGTAAAGGGTAATATTTTTAATATTTACTCTCATTACTTAATAGATATAACAATTGCTTGATGTATATAAACGTTTACTACAAATGGTGATAAAACTTTATTCTGGGGCCCAGTTTTTCCTCATGGCTGACTAGATTTTGCCTAGGGATAGTTTTTTGAGGCCCTCTCACTGTGAGTACATGTTGGGAGGGGCCTATTTTCGCACCTTAATTGCATAGTAGTTTTTGCAGCTTGAGACATCCAGCTTCCCTGAAGGAGTCCCCTGACATATAGGACCCCTCTACAGGGTTTTTGTGCCTTCCAAAGTCGTATGGGCAGGTAGGAGCCACAGTAGAGCTGTGGCAGTTGGTTGTGACTGTTTAAAAACGGCTATATCGTTTTTTTGATCCGGTTTTGAAACTAAGGGGTTAATCATCCATTTGCAAGTTGGTGCAATGCTATTTCAGTCTATTATACACACTGTAAAAAATTTTTTTCACTGTTTTGCAGTTTATGTGATAGTTTTTTTCTCTTAAAGGCACAGTACCGTTTTTTTTTTACTTGTTCACAGTTATTAAAGTGTTTTCCAAGCTTGCTGGTCTCATTACTAGTCTGTTTAAACATGTCTAACATAGAGGAAACTCATTGTTTATTATGTTTAGAAGCAATTGTGGAAGCCCCTCTTAAAATGTGTACCAAATGCACTGATTTTACTATAGATTACAAAGACCATATTCTGGCTTTAAAAAATGTATCACCAGAAGAAATTGACATGGAGGAAGTTATGCCGTCTAACTCTCCCCACGTGTCAGAACCTATAACTCCCGCTCAGGGGACGCCAAGTACATCTAGCGCGCCCATTGCATATACCTTACAAGATATGGCGGCAGTTATGAATCATACCCTTACAGAGGTATTATCTAAACTGCCAGGATTGCAAGGAAAGCGAGACAGCTCTGGGACTAGAATAAATACAGAGCTCTCTGACGCTTTAGTGGCTATGTCTGATACACCCTCACAATGTACTGAAGCTGAAGCAGGGGAGCTTCAATCTGTGGGTGATTTTTCTGATTCAGGGAAGATACTTCAACCTGATTCTGATATGTCTACATTTAAATTTAAGCTTGAGCACCTCCGCATATTGCTCAGGGAGGTCTTAGCAACTCTGGACGACACTGACTCTATTGTAGTCCCAGAGAAATTATGTAGATTGGATAAATACTATGCAGTACCTACTTACACTGTTTTTCCAATCCCTAAGAGGTTTTCTGAAATTATTACTAAGGAATGGGATAGACCAGGTGTACCGTTCTCTCCCCCTCCTGTGTGGCAGACGGTCCCTAAGGTGAAGGGAGCAGTTTCTACTCTAACTAAGCATACCACGATCCCTGTCGAGGACAGTTGTGCTTTTCTAGATCCAATGGATAAAAAATTAGAGGGTTACCTTAAGAAAATTTTTATTCAAGAAGGTTTTATTCTCCAGCCTCTTGCATGCATTGCCCCACTCACTGCTGCTGCGGCTTTCTGGTTTGAGTCTCTAGAGGAGGCTCTACAGGTTGAAACCCCGTTGGAAGATATTATTGACAAGCTTAAGGCCCTTAAGCTAGCCAATTCATTGGTTTCTGATGTTGTTGTTCATTTAACCAAGCTAACGGCTAAAAATTCAGGTTTTGCTATTCAGGCGTGTAGGGTGCTATGGCTTAAATCCTGGTCAGCTGACGTGACTTCAAAGTCTAAACTTATCAACATTCCCTTCAAAGGACAGACCCTATTCGGGCCTGGACTGAAGGAGATCATTTCTGACATCACTGGAGGAAAAAGTCACACCCTTCCTCAAGACAGGTCCAACAAATTAAGGACCAAACAGTCTAGTTTTCGGCCCTTTCGAAACTTCAAGAGTGGCGCAGCTTCAACTTCCTCTAACACAAAACAAGAGGGAACTTTTGCCCGGGGTATAGCAGTAGCCCCTTACTTAGACGACATTCTGATACAGGTGTCGACTTTTCAAATTGCCAGGTCCCATACGGACAATGTTCTGGCATTTCTGAGGTGCCATGGGTGGAAGGTGAACAAAGAAAAGAGTTCTCTATCACCTCTAACAAAAGTTTCATTCCTAGGGACTCTGATAGATTCGGTAGAAATGAAGATTTACCTAACGAAGGCCAGATTGTCAAGACTTCTAGACTCTTGCCGTGTTCTTTATTCCACTTCTCGTCCTTCAGTGGCTCAGTGTATGGCAGTAATCTGTTTAATGGTAGCGGCAATGGACATAGTACAGTTTGCCCGTCTACATCTCAGACCGCTGCAACTTTGCATGCTCAGTCAGTGGAATGGGGATTACACAGATTTGTCCCCTCTACTAAATCTGCATCAAGAAACCAGGGATTCTCTTCTCTGGTGGCTATGTCAGGTCCATCTGTCCAAGGGGATGAGCTTCCGCAGGCCAGATTGGACTATAGTAACGACAGATGCCAGCCTTCTGGGCTGGGGTGCAGTCTGGAACTCCCTGAAGGCTCCGGGCTCGTGGACTCAAGAGGAGGAACTCATTCTGATAAACATTCTGGAACTAAGAGCGATATTCAATGCTCTTCAGGTTTGGCTTCAGCTAGCTGCCGGTCAGGTTCATCAGGTTTCAGTCGGACAACATCACGACTGTAGCCTATATCAACCATCGGGGGAACAAGGAGCCCCCTGGCAATGTTGGAGGTTTCAAAGATAATTCTATGGGCAGAGGTTCACTCTTGCCATCACTCAGCTATCCATATCCCAGGAGTAGAGAACTGGGAGGCGGATTTTCTAAGTCGGCAGACTTTTCATCCGGGGGAGTGGGAGCTCCATCCGGAGGTATTTGCCCAGCTGACTCAGCTATGGGGCACACCAGAATTGGATCTGATGGCGTCCCGACAGAACGCCAAACTTCTGCGTTACGGGTCCCGGGATCCCCAGGCGGTACTGATAGATGCTCTAGCAGTTCCCTGGTCCTTCAATCTGGCTTATGTATTTCCACCGTTTCCTCTCCTCCCACGTCTGGTTGCCAGAATCAAGCAGGAGAGAGCTTTGGTGATTCTGATAGTGCCTGCGTGGCCGCGCATGACTTGGTATGCAGACCTGGTGGACATGTCATCTGTTCCACCGTGGACTCTGCCAATTAGGCAGGACCTTCTAATCCAAGGTCTGTTCAAGCATCCAAATCTAATTTCTCTGTGTCTGACTGCATGGAGATTGAACGCCTGATTCTATCAAAGCGTAGTTTCTCTGAGTCGGTCATTGATACCCTGATTCAGGCTAGAAAGCCTGTCACCAGGAAAATCTATCATAGGATTTGGCGCAAATATCTTTTTTGGTGTGGATCCAAGGGTTACTCATGGAGTAAGATTAGGATTCCTAGAATTTTGTCTTTTCTCCAAGAAGGATTGGAGAAGGGATTATCAGCTAGTTCCTTAAAAGGACAAATATCTGCTTTGTCTATTCTTTTACACAAACGTCTGGCAGATGTCCCAGACATTCAAGCGTTTAGTCAGGCCTTGGTCAGGATCAAGCCTGTATTTAAACCTGTTGCTCCGCCATGGAGCCTAAACTTGGTTCTTAAAGTTTTTCAAGGGGTTCCGTTTGAACCTATGCATTCCATAGATATTAAGCTTCTATCTTGGAAAGTTTTGTTTTTAGTAGCTATCTCTTCGGCTCAAAGAGTTTCTGAGTTATCTGCTTTACAGTGTGACTCACCTTATCTTATTTTCCCTGCAGATAAGGTGGTTTTACGTACCAAACCTGGATTCCTTCTGTAGGTTGTTTCTAATAGGAATATCAATCAGGAAATTGTTGTTCCTTCGCTGTGTCCTAATCCTTCTTCAAAGAAGGAACGTCTGTTGCATAATCTTGATGTGGTTCGTGCTTTAAAGTTCTACTTACAAGCAACCAAAGATTTCCGTCAAACATCTTCATTGTTTGTTCTCTATTCTGGTAAGCGGAGAGGTCAAAAGGCTACGGCTACCTCTTTCTTTTTGGCTGCAAAGCATCATCTGTATGGCTTATGAGACTGCTGGCCAGCAGCCCCCTGAAAGAATTACTGCTCATTCTACTAGAGCAGTGGCTTCCACATGGGCTTTTAAAAATGAGGCTTCTGTTGAACAGATTTGTAAGGCGGCGACTTAGTCTTCGCTTCATACTTTTTAAAAATTTTACAAATTCGATTCTTTTGCTTCTTCAGAGGCTATTTTTGGGAGACAGGTTCTGCAAGCAGTTTTGCCTTCCGTTTAAGGAACCTGTCTTGTCCCTCCCTTCATCCGTGTCCTAAAGCTTTGGTATTGGTATCCCACAAGTATGGATGAATCCGTGGACTCGATACATCTTACAAGAGAAAACAGAATTTATGCTTACCTGATAAATTTCTTTCTCTTGTGATGTATCGAGTCCACGGCCCGCCCTGTCTATTTAAGACAGGTAGTATATTTTTATTTAAAAAACTTCAGTCACCTCTGCACCCTATAGTTTCTCCTTTTTCTTCCTAGCTTTCGGTCGAATGACTGGGGGTGTGGAGCTAAGGGAGGAGCTATATAGACAGCTCTGCTGTGGGTGCTCTCTCTGCCACTTCCTGTAGGGAAGGAGAATATCCCACAAGTATGGATGAATCCGTGGACTACATCACAAGAGAGAAATTTATCAGGTAAGCATAAATTGTTTTTTTTTTTTTTTTTTTTTTTTTTTGAAAGTGCGTCTTTAAAGTACATCAGTTGTAATCACTCCTCTGATATTATAGACAGATATGAAACTTGAGTGCTTCAATAAAAAAAAAAAGAAATTTAAAGTAGAAAATCCCATAGAGATCTCAACGTGACTGCTGATGAATAAAGCAACAGTTTTTGAAAAATGTAAAAAAAAAAAAAAAAATTAAAAAATGTTTTTTTAAATTGAGCAGAACTCCTTTTTTGTATTAAATTAAAATATATGTCCTGGATATAGATATTTTTTTTGTATATTTATGAACGCTACAAATTGGGGGTTTATGAAAATCTCAAACCCTTCTAAACCAAAATCTAGAACTAAAGGAGTTACTTTTCTAATTTCAGACCATCTCTGCCAAATGTGTGCAGAGTCTCAAAGTAAATCAAATGGTATGGAGTTTTTCATTGGATTACTTTTTCCCACTCTAAAAGGAGACCCTAGTATCCCCTTCTAAGCATTAAAATTGTAAAGATGTCTCCTCTTTTAAAAGTAGCTTGTCCAAATGTGTGGTTGCACCCAAGAAACTGATTGTTTGATCACCATGGCAACAGTGACAGCTAATAAATCCATACTGTGTCCCTTTATTACCTTTCACCATACATAGTGCCGGGATGGCCCATCGAAAAGCAGAACCAATGTGCGCCATAGTTTGACCTCAGGAAAAAGCGGAACTCAAAATGTGTGGTTTGGGGCATACACCAAAATTGCAGATAAGAGGGTACCCTGCTTAGATCTTGCCTTAAGCCAGTTTACATGTTCAAGAAATATATTATTTTTGTATGTTTAGTGGCCATATATTTATATGTGATCTTTTAAAATAAGCAGACTTCTAAAGTGGGTGTATTAGATCAAGGGTCGGGACCACTAAACTCACAATTTTGAATACCGTGGGCCACTAACATGATTTTTTTGTTTTTTGAAAAGGTACAAACCTCTAGTGTGTGTGTGTGTGTATATGTATGTATATATATATATATATATATATATATATATATATATGTATGTATGTATATATATATATATATATATATATATATATATATATATATAATCTGTGTGTGTGTGTATATGTATATATATATATATATATATATATATATATATATATATATATATATATATATATATATATATATATATATACATATACTCACCAACCTCTTCTGGCTTTTAGATCAGAAGCATCTTCCTCTGAGCAGTGCGCCGGGTGGGAGGAGTTAAAAATACAATCTAACTACGCAAGTTGCGCAGTACTATCTAACATGCGTAGGGAGCTTGTAGTTTTCCTCCTCCTCAGTCGGTTTTCACTGATGTCCAGCCAGGCACTGTAGGGAGTTGCGGCTTGACAGGGGTGGCACCATCAGAGGAGACCAATGCCTGCTTGATGGTGTCAAGGACCACCAACATCTTCTAGGACCACTGGTTGGCGACTGCTGTATTAGATGACTCAGACCAACACCAAAATAAATAAAATACCTAAAAACAGTATAGTGGAGAGAGCTATTACACATAAATAAAAAAATCCCTTTAAATAATCAGAGGTGCAGACCCTATTAAACTAATTTATCAAAAAGTTAGGGAGAAAATGCAAGGATCAGTAGTCCTTATATGCAAAGATAGGGAATGCAGCACACTCAACAATCACAATTATTTTTTTATTTTTCAGTTTTAAATTAGGTACGTTTTATTTCACGTGTGAAACTCGCAAAGACAATGAATGATGCTTCAAAACAACAGTATTAAACCAAAATTAATTTATTTATCATAGCATATGTCCAAATAGGAAACCTATATCTAGTACACAGATACAAAGTACACAGACTAGGGAAATGTTGTCATGACATTTAAGCGTGAGGTTATGTGGTAGTTAGAGATACAGTAACAGTATGCTAGATTAGAGCTGTGGTGGAGTATAAGCAACTCTTAGATAACAGAGGGGTCTGCAGAGAATACACTCCTAAATAAGTTAAGTAGATCGTTTAGGAAAACTGAGTTAGGTCTAATTATTTAGTCTCCGCCTTGAAATCCTGATGCTAATTTAAGCAAAAACATGCTGATTTAAGCAAAAACAGGCACACATTGATCCGACCTTGTGTGTTAAGTGTAAGTGCTTTCAAGCAGTAAACACCTTTGCATGAATTGTCTGCTTCAAGGCAAAACACGATTACACTCAGTCTCATGAATGTCCAGCAAAATCCGTGAATCCAGGTGCTTGTCAGCACATCAAATTGCCAAAATGCAAGTTACATCTCCAAAAAGAAGCTCTGTAGAACCTCCATAGCCCTGAAGAAGTCCCTTTCAAAGAAGGGGATAAAACGTGCGTAGGCGGTAGCTTATGTTTTACTGAGGAGACGTTGGTCCTAAGGATATCCTCCTGAAACTATGGAGGTTCTTTTTGGAGCTGTAACTTGCTTTTTGGCAATTTCTCTCAAAAATGTTAACACCATCCTACCCAAATTAACTATTTAGATCTGACTTTGACAGGCTCTAGTGGTAGCAATGTGATCTCAAGAGTTTTTCGCAAACCAATTTCGGGGAACACACTGCTTCATGCACCACCCCAAAACACAATCCACCCCAAACACAATCCATATTCGGTAGCAAAGGGCCAATTCACCCGTTTAAGAAGAAATTGTACCAAGCATATAGACTATCTTTATTAAGCAGATCTTTTAGCTAAAGGATTGAGAGAGATAAACGATTCCTCTGGAAAGATTAACAGGGCTAGAAAAGCAGTAGAATTTCAACCAAGGGAACACTTTGTCATTGGGATGTTTCTTGACATCTTGTCAAGAGATCAGGGGTTTCACTTTTCTCAGAGTATAGTGCACAGTTTTCCCAGGTCACTAAAATAGTTCGAAAACATTTTCTGCTACTAGCTGCCAAAGACAACTTGCAGGTAAGGTAGAGGAAGGATTGAGATGCTGTTCAAGGAGGTGTGCCACATTAGGTACTTTTCTGGCACCCACTCAAGTGAAAGAAAAAGCGGAGGCCTCTAGTTCATGGTTAACAAGTGTAGGTATGCACAAATGTGGGCATAGGAAATGCAGACCTTGCGAGCATGTACGGGTAACCAAGCAGTGTAAGCTTCAATAAGCGGGACTCACGACCCGTGACGTTAATTCCCGTATGCAGGAACACTTTTCCACCATTAGCACTGACAGGTCCAATACACCTCTTGCCCAGCACTTGGCCAACTTTCATCAGAAGAGCTTGAATACCTTCAGTTGGTGCATTATTGAGAGAGTGTGTAGACCTAAGGGAGGAGGGGACCTTGATCAATTGGTTGCCAAACGGGAGGCCTTCTGGATTTTCCGGATGAAAAACCAGGATTCCAGATGGTCTAAACTCAAGATATGATCTCATAATTTTTGGGGAATAGCAACTACTTTTTCTACTCTCACTTTGCCTAATAATTGTGCTTTTGTCATTGTAGATCACAGTGTCTCTATTTACCTGTTTGGGTATGAATTAAGAGGTTCTATAGGAATTTTTGTCTCTATTGTTGCCCCAGCCTTTTGTACCTATCTTATCTAGACATACATCAAGATGTTTTCTAGACTATCCTCCTTTTATCGGATTTCTGAGTTATAACCCATTTTATCGCTATACAGAAGTATATCCTTTAACTATCATGAGGTTTGCATTAAAGGGACATGAAATCCAATTTTTTTTTCATGATTTAGGTAGAACATACAATTTTAAACAGCTTTCTTATTTACTTCTATTATGTAGTCTGTTAAATTCTCTTGGTATCATTTGTTGAAGGAGCAGCAATGCACTAATGGTTTCTAACTGAACACATGGGTGAGCCAATCACAATCTATATATATATATATATATATATATATATATATATATATATATATATATATATATATATATATATATATATATATATATATATATATATATATATATACATACACACACACACCCCACTCAATCAGCACCTAGGTTCTCTGCTTCTCCTGAGCTTACCTAGTTAAAACTTTCAGCAAAGGATAACAAGAGAGGGGAAGGAGATAGAAAGACAGAGGGAGAGAGCAAAAGATATGGAAAAAAGCGAAGGGGGGAGAGGAATGGAGCACGCGAGCAAAAGAGAGGGGGAGAGAGCGCAAAAGAGGGATGGAGAGAGAGCAAAAGAGAGGGATGAGAGAGAGCAAAAGAGAGGGATGAGAGAGAGCAAAAGAGAGGGATGAGAGAGAGCAAAAGAGAGGGATGAGAGAACGCTAAAGAGAGGGATGGAGAGAGAGCACAAAAGAGGAGGAGAGAGCAAAAGAGAGGGGGAGAGCGCAAGAAAGGGGGGAGCGAGAGGGAGCAGAAGAGAGGGGGAGAGAGAGCAAGGGGTGGGACCGATGTACTGCAAAAAATGGCCCGTGTGAAAGGACTTTAGGAGTAGTATCTTATAATTTACTATTTTTTTTAAAATAAAATATGAGGAAAAAATGAAGAAAAAAACACACTTTCTCTTGTTAAGTGTATCCAGTCCACGGATCATCCATTACTTATGGGATATTCTCCTTCCCAACAGGAAGTTGCAAGAGGATCACCCACAGCAGAGCTGCTATATAGCTCCTCCCCTAACTGCCATATCCAGTCATTCTCTTGCAACCCTCAACAAAGATGGAGGTCGTAAGAGGAGAGTGGTGTTTTATACTTAGTTTATTTCTTCAATCAAAAGTTTGTTATTTTTAAATGGTACCGGAGTGTGCTGTTTATCTCAGGCAGTATTTAGAAGAAGAATCTGCCTGCATTTTCTATGATCTTAGCAGAAGTAACTAAGATCCATGGCTGTTCTCACATATTCTGAGGAGTGAGGTAACTTCAGAGAGGGAATGGCGTGCAGGTTTTCCTGCAATAAGGTATGTGCAGTTAATATTTTTCTAGGGATGGAATTTGCTAGAAAATGCTGCTGATACCGGATTAATGTAAGTAAAGCCTTAAATGCAGTGATAGCTACTGGTATCAGGCTTATTAATAGAGATGCATACTGTTATAAAAATGTAATATAAAACGTTTGCTGGCATGTTAATCGTTTTTATATATGTTTGGTGACAAAACTTATTGGGGCCTAGTTTTTTTCCACATGGCTGGTTTGATTTCTGCCTAGGGACAGTTTCCTGAAGCTTTCCACTGTTGCAATATGAGTGGGAAGGGCCTATTTTAGTTCTTTTCTGTGCAGCTAAAAATACTGACAGACATTCAGCTTCCCTCTGCATGATACAGGACATCTCTGAAGGGCTCAAAAGGCTTCAAAGTCGTGTTTGAGGAGGGTAACAATCACAGTAGACTGTGGCAGTTGTTGTGACTGTTTAAAAAACGTTTTTGTCATTTATTATTTTGTTTTTGTTATTAAGGGGTTAATCATCCATTTGCAAGTGGGTGCAATGCTCTGCTGACTTGTTACATACACTGTAAAAAATTTGTTAGTGTAACTGCCTTTTTTCACTGTTATTTCAAATTTTTTTCTCTTAAAGGCACAGTAACGTTTTTTATATTGCTTGTTAACTTGCTTTAAAGTGTTTTCCAAGCTTGCTAGTCTCATTGCTAGTCTGTACAAACATGTCTGAAACAGAGGATACTTGTTCATTATGTTTAAATGCCATGGTGGAGCCCCATAGGAGAATGTGTACTAAATGTATTGATTTCACCTTAAACAGTAAAGATCAATCTTTATCTATAAAAGAATTGTCACCAGAGGGGTCTGTCGAGGGGGAAGTTATGCCGACTAACTCTCCCCACGTGTCGGACCCTTTGCCTCCCGCTCAAGGGACGCACGCTAATATGGCGCCAAGTACATTAGGGACGCCCATAGCGATTACTTTGCAGGACATGGCTGCAATCATGAATAATACCCTGTCAGAGGTATTATCAAGATTGCCTGAATTGAGAGGCAAGCGCGATAGCTCTTAGGTTAGACGAGATACAGAGCGCGTAGATGCTGTAAGAGCCATGTCTGATACTGTGTCACAATATGCAGAACCTGAGGACGGAGAGCTTCAGTCTGTGGGTGACGTCTCTGATTCGGGGAGACTGGATTCAGAGATTTCTAATTTTAAATTTAAGCTTGAGAACCTCCGTGTATTGCTTGGGGAGGTATTAGCTGCTCTGAATGACTGTGACACAATTGCAGTGCCAGAGAAATTGTGTAGGCTGGATAAATACTATGCAGTGCCAGTGAGTACTGATGTTTTTCCAATACCTAAAAGGCTTACAGAAATTATTAGTAAGGAGTGGGATAGGCCCGGTGTGCCCTTTTCCCCACCTCCTATATTTAGAAAAATGTTTCCAATAGATGCCACTACACGGGACTTATGGCAGACTGTCCCTAAGGTGGAGGGAGCAGTTTCTACTTTAGCAAAGCGTACCACTATCCCGGTTGAGGACAGTTGTGCTTTTTCAGATCCAATGGATAAAAAATTAGAGGGTTACCTTAAGAAAATGTTTATTCAACAAGGTTTTATTTTACAGCCCCTTGCATGCATTGTGCCTGTCACTGCTGCGGCGGCATTCTGGTTTGAGGCCCTGGAAGAGGCCATCCATACAGCTCCATTGACTGAAATTGTTGACAAGCTTAGAATTCTTAAGCTAGCTAACTCATTTGTTTCTGATGCCATTGTTCATTTGACTAAACTAACGGCTAAGAATTCCGGATTCGCCATCCAGGCGCGTAGGGCGCTATGGCTCAAATCCTGGTCAGCTGATGTGACTTCAAAGTCTAAATTACTCAACATTCCTTTCAAGGGGCAGACCTTATTCAGCCTGGTTTGAAAGAAATTATTGCTGACGTTACTGGAGGTAAGGGTCATACCCTTCCTCAGGACAGGGCCAAATCAAAGGCCAAACAGTCTAATTTTCGTGCCTTTTCGAAATTCCAAGGCAGGTGCAGCATCAACTTCCTCCGCTTCAAGACAAGAGGGAACTTTTGCTCAATCTAAGCAGGCCTGGAAACCTAACCAGTCCTGGAACAAAGGCTAGCAGGCCAGAAAGCCTGCTGCTGCCTCTAAGACAGCATGAAGGAACGGCCCCCTATCCGGCGACGGATCTAGTAGGGGGCAGACTTTTTCTCTTCTTCCAGGCGTGGGCAAGAGATGTTCAGGATCCCTGGGCGTTGGAGATCATATATCAGGGATATCTTCTGGACTTCAAAGCTTCCCCTCCACAAGGGAGATTTCATCTTTCAAGGTTATCTGCAAATCAGATAAAGAAAGAGGCATTCCTACGCTGTGTTCAAGACCTCCTAGTAATGGGAGTGATCCATCCAGTTCCGCAGACGGAACAAGGACAGGGTTTTTATTCAAATCTGTTTGTGGTTCCCAAAAAAGAGGGAACCTTCAGACCAATTTTGGATCTAAAGATCTTAAACAAATTCCTCAGAGTTCCATCTTTCAAAATGGAAACTATTCGGACCATCCTACCCATGATCCAAGAGGGTCAGTACATGACCACAGTGGACTTAAAGGATGCCTACCTTCACATACCAATTCACAAAGATCATCGGTTCCTAAGGTTTGCCTTTCTAGACAGGCATTACCAATTTGTAGCTCTTCCCTTCGGCTACAGCCCCGAGAATCTTTACGAAGGTTCTGGGCTCACTTCTGGCGGTTCTAAGAACGCGAGGCATAGCGGTGGCTCCGTATCTAGACGATATCCTGATACAGGCGTCAAGCTTTCAAATTGCCAAGTCTCATACAGAGATGGTTCTGGCATTTCTGAGATCGCACGGGTGGAAAGTGAACGAGGAAAAGAGTTCTCTAACCCCACTCACAAGAGTCGCCCTTTTAGGGACTCTTATAGATTCTGTAGAGATGAAAATTTACCTGACTGAGTCCAGGTTATCAAAGCTTCTAAATGCTTGCCGTATTCTTCATTCCATTCCGTGCCCTTCGGTGGCTCAGTGTATGGAGGTGATCGGCTTAATGGTAGCGGCAATGGACATAGTGCCATTTGCGCGCCTACATCTCAGACCGCTGCAATTATGCATGCTAAGTCAGTGGAATGGGGATTACACAGATTTGTCCCCTCTGCTAAATCTGGATCAAGAGACCAGAGATTCTCTTCTCTGGTGGTTGTCTCGGGTCCACCTGTCCGAGGGTATGACCTTTCGCAGGCCAGATTGGACAATTGTAACAACAGATGCCAGCCTTCTAGGTTGGGGTGCAGTCTGGAACTCCCTGAAGGCACAGGGATTGTGGACTCAGGAGGAGAAACTCCTTCCGATAAATATTCTGGAGTTAAGAGCAATATTCAATGCTCTTCTGGCTTGGCCTCAGTTAGCAACACTGAGGTTCATCAGATTTCAGTCGGACAATATCACGACTGTGGCTTACATCAACCATCAAGGGGGAACCAGGAATTCCCTAGCGATGTTAGAAGTCTCAAAAATAATTCGCTGGGCAGAGACTCACTCTTGCCACCTGTCAGCAATCCATATCCCAGGCGTGGAGAACTGGGAGGCGGATTTTCTAAGTCGTCAGACTTTTCACCCGGGGGAGTGGGAACTCCATCCGGAGGTGTTTGCTCAATTGATTCATCGTTGGGGCAAACCAGAGTTGGATCTCATGGCGTCTTGCCAGAACGCCAAGCTTCCTTGTTACGGATCCAGGTCCAGGGACCCAGAAGCGACGCTGATAGATGCTCTAGCAGCGCCTTGGTTCTTCAACCTGGCTTATGTGTTTCCACCGTTTCCTCTGCTCCCTCGACTGATTGCCAAAATCAAACAGGTGAGAGCATCGGTGATTCTAATAGCGCCTGCGTGGCCACGCAGGACCTGGTATGCAGACCTAGTGGACATGTCATCCTTTCCACCATGGACTCTGCCTCTAAGACAGGACCTTCTAATACAAGGTCCTTTCAATCATCCAAATCTAATTTCTCTGAGACTGACTGCATGGAGATTGAACGCTTGATTCTATCAAAGCGTGGCTTCTCCGAGTCAGTCATTGATACCTTAATACAGGCACGAAAGCTTGTTACCAGGAAAATCTATCACAAGATATGGCGTACATATCTTTACTGGTGTGAATCCAAGAATTACTCATGGAGTAAGGTTAGGATTCCTAGGATATTGTCGTTTCTCCAAGAGGGTTTGGACAAAGGATTATCAGCTAGTTCCTTAAAGGGACAGATTTCTGCTCTGTCTATTCTTTTGCACAAGCGTCTGGCAGAAGTTCCAGACGTCCAGGCATTTTGTCAGGCTTTGGTTAGAATTAAGCCTGTGTTTAAACCTGTTGCTCCCCCATGGAGCTTAAACTTGGTTCTTAAAGTTCTTCAAGGAGTTCCGTTTGAACCCCTTCATTCCATTGATATTAAGCTTTTATCTTGGAAAGTTCTGTTTTTGATGGCTATTTCCTCGGCTCGGAGAGTCTCTGAGCTATCTGCCTTAAAATGTGATTCTCCTTATCTGATTTTTCATGCAGATAAGGTAGTTCTGCGTACCAAACCTGGGTTTTTACCTAAGGTGGTTTCTAACAAGAATATCAATCAAGTGATTGTTGTTCCATCATTGTGTCCTAATCCTTCTTCAAAGAAGGAACGTCTTTTACATAATCTGGACGTAGTCCGTGCCTTGAAGTTTTATTTACAAGCTACTAAAGATTTTCGTCAAACATCTTCCCTGTTTGTCGTTTATTCTGGACAGAGGAGAGGTCAAAAAGCTTCGTCAACCTCTCTTTCCTTTTGGCTTCGGAGTATTATACGCCTAGCCTATGAGACTGCTGGACAGCAGCCCCTTGAAAGAATTACAGCTCATTCTACTAGAGCTGTGGCTTCCACCTGGGCCTTTAAAAATGAGGCCTCTGTTGAACAGATTTGCAAGGCCGCGACTTGGTCTTCGCTTCACACTTTTTCAAAATTTTACAAATTTGATACTTTTGCTTCTTCGGAGGCTGTTTTTGGGAGAAAGGTTCTTCAGGTAGTGGTTCCTTCCGCTTAATCTCTGCTTTGTCCCTCCCATCATCCGTATACTTTAGCTTTGGTATTGGTATCCCATAAGTAATGGATGATCCGTGGACTGGATACACTTAACAAGAGAAAACATAATTTATGCTTACCTGATAAATGTAGTGTATCCAGTCCACGGCCCGCCCTGTCAGTTTAAGGCAGGTCTAAAATTTAATTAAACTACAGTCACCACTGCACCCTATGGTTTCTCTGTTTGTTTCGGTCGAATGACTGGATATGGCAGTTAGGGGAGGAGCTATATAGCAGCTCTGCTGTGGGTGACCCTCTTGCAACTTCCTGTTGGGAAGGAGAATATCCCATAAGTAATGGATGATCCGTGGACTGGATACACTACAAGAGAAATAAATTTATCAGGTAAGCATAAATTTGTTTTTTCTAACTTTGACCCCCAAAATCTGTTACACATCTACAACCACCAAAACTCCCATGCTAAATCGTTTCTAAATTTTGTCCTGAGTTTAGAAATATCCAATGTTTACATGTTCTTTGCTTTTTTTCAAGTTATAGGGCAATAAATACAAGTAACACTTCGCTATTTTCAATCCACTTTTTTTTTTAAATTAGCGCTAGTTACATTGGGACACTGATTTCTTTCAGGAATTCCTGAATAACCCTTGTCATGTAAATATTTTTTTTTAGAAGACAACCCAAAGTATTGATCAAGGCCCATTTTGGTATATTTCAAGCCACCCTTTCACTGCCAAAAAAATTCGTTCACTTTTTCACAAATTATTTTCACAAACTTTAGGTTTCTCACTGAAATTATTTACAAACAACTTGTGCAATTATGACTTGGTGTTTCTTTTTCGCAATTAGCAAGCCGCTAAATGCCACTGTGCATCACACGTGTATTATGCCCAGTGAAGGGGTTAATTAGTGAGCATGTAGGGAACTTCTAGGGTTAATTTTAGCTTTAGTGTAATAGACAACCCCAAGTATTCATCTAGGCCCATCTTGGTATATTTCATGCCACCAATTCACCGCCAAATGCGATGGAAAAAAAAATTTAAATTTTTAACAATTTTAGGTTTCTGACTGAAATTATTTAACTTGTTCAAGTATGGCACAAATGGTTGTAAATGCTTCTCTGGGATCCCCTTTGTTCAGAAATTGCAGACATATATGGCTTTGGCGTGCACCACACGTGTATTATGCCCAGCAGTGCAGAGGTTAATTAGGGAGCTTGTAGGGTTAATTTTAGCTTTAGTGTAGTAGACAACCCAAAGTATTGATCTAGGCCCATTTTGGTATATTTCATGCCACCATTTCACCGTCAAATGCGATCAAATAAAAAAAAATTGTTTACTTTCTCTTACTTGGTGTATCCAGTCCACGGATTCATCCTTACTTCTGGGATATTCTCATTCCCTACAGGAAGTGGCAAAGACAGCACACAGCAGAGCTGTCCATATAGCTCCCCCTCAGGCTCCGCCCCCCAGTCATTCTCTTTGCCGCTCTAACAAGTAGCATCTCCACGGGAGGGTAAAGTGAATGTGGTGTTAGATTTGTAGTTTTTATTTCTTCAATCAAAAAATTTACCATAAGATATGGCGGAAATATCTTTGTTGGTGTGAATCCAAGGGTTACTCGTGGAGTAAACTTAGGATTCCCAGGATTTTGTCTTTTCTCCAAGAAGGATTGGAGAAAGGATTGTCAGCTAGTTCCTTAAAGGGACAGATATCTGCTCTTTCTATGCTGTTACACAAGCGGCTGGCAGCAGTACCAGACGTTCAGGCGTTTGCACAGGCTTTAGTTAGAATCAAGCCTGTCTATAAACCTGTGGCTCCTCCATGGAGTCTTAATTTAGTTCTTTCAGTTCTTCAAGGGGTTCCGTTTGAACCTTTACATTCCATAGATATTAAGTTATCTTGGAAGGTTTTGTTTTTGGTAACTATCTCTTCTGCTCGGAGAGTTTCAGAATTGTCTGCTTTGCAGTGTGATTTACCCTATCTGGTGTTCCATGCAGATAAGGTTGTTTTGCGTACCAAACCTGGTTTTCTTCCGAAAGTTGTTTCTAATAAGAATATTAACCAGGAAATCATTGTTCCTTCTCTGTGTCCTAATCCAGTTTCGAAGAAGGAACGACTATTACACAATCTTGATGTGGTTCGGGCTTTAAAATTTTATTTAAAAGCAACTAAAGATTTCAGACAAACATCATCCTTGTTTGTTGTCTATTCTGGTAAGAGGAGAGGTCAGAAAGCGACTGCTACCTCTCTTTCCTTCTGGCTGAAAAGCATCATCCGATTGGCTTGAGACTGCTGGACAGCAGCCTCCTGAACGAATTACAGCTCATTCCACCCGAGCTGTGGCTTCCACATGGGCCTTCAAGAATGAGGCTTCTGTTGAACAGATTTGTAAGGCAGCGACTTGGTCTTCACTGCATACTTTTGCCAAGTTTTACAAATTCAATACTTTTGCTTCTTCGGAGGCTACTTTTGGGAGAAAGGTTTTGCAAGCAGTGATGCCTTCCGTTTAGGTTACCTGACTTGTTCCCTCCCTTCATCCGTGTCCTAAAGCTTTGGTATTGGTATCCCACAAGTAAGGATGAATCCGTGCACTGGATACACCAAGTAAGAGAAAACAGAATTTATGCTTACCTGATAAATTACTTTCTCTTACGGTGTATCCAGTCCACTGCCCGCCCTGGCAATTAAGTCAGGTTCAAATAAATTTTTTAAAAACTACAGTCACCACTGCACCCTATGGTTTCTTCTTTTTCTCCTAACCGTCGGTCGAATGACTGGGGGGGCGGAGCCTGGGGGGGGAGCTATATGGACAGCTCTGCTGTGTGCTCTCTTTGCCACTTCCTGTAGGGAATGAGAATATCCCACAAGTAAGGATGAATCCGTGGACTGGATACACCGCAAGAGAAAGTAATTTATCAGGTAAGCATTAATTCTGTTTTCTCTTGTAAGGTGTATCCAGTCCACGGATTCATCCATTACTTGTGGGGATATTCTCCTTCCCAACAGGAAGCTGCAAGAGGACACCCACAGCAGAGCTGTCTATATAGCTCCTCCCCTAACTGCCACCCCCAGTCATTCTCTTGCAGCTCTCGACAAGGGAAGTATCAAGAGATATGTGGTGACTTAGTGTAGTTTATCTTCAATCAAAAGTTTATTTTTAAATGGTACCGGCGTTGTACTGTTTATGCCTCAGGCAGAAATTAGAAGAAGAGTTCTGCCTGAGGTTTTTGATGATCTTAGCGGTTTGTAACTAAGGTCCACTGCTGTTCTCACACATAACTGAAGAGTATGGGAAAACTTCAGCTGGGGGAATGGCCTGCAGAATTACCTGCTCTGAAGTATGTTCAGTATATTTTTTTCTAGAGAGATAAGGTCTAGAAAATGCTGACAGTGCCCGATATATTTAAGGTAAGCCTGATTACAGTGATTTAACAAACGACTGGGATCATGCTTGCAGTAAAGGGTAATATTCATGTTAATTGCTCTTATTACTTGGTATGTAAAACGTTTGCATGATATATAAAAAACGTTTTTTACTGAAGGTGATAAATCTTTATTTGGGGCCTAGTTTTCCACATGGCTGGTTAGATTTCTCCTAGGAGTAGTTATTTATGGCCCTCTCACTTTGAGTGCATGGTGGGAGGGGCCTATTTTCACTCTCTAATTGCACAGTTGTTTTTGCAGTCTGAGACATCCAGCTTCCCTGAAGGAGTCCCCTGACATATAGGACCTCTGTAAAGGGTTTTTATTCCTACAAAAGTCGTTTTAAGGGCAGGTAGGAGCCACAGTAGAGCTGTGGCAGTTTGCTTGTGACTGTTTATAACGTTTTTATCGTTTTTCTGATCCGTTTTTGAGCCTGAGGGGTTAATCATCCATTTGCAAGTGGGTGCAATGCTACTTTAGTCTATTATACACACTGTAAAAATTTCGTTGAGTTCACTGCTTTTTTTCACTGTTTTGCAGTTTATGTGATTTTTTTTTTCCCCTTAAAGGCACAGTACCGTTTTTTATATCCTGTTTTTTCACATTTCTTAGTGTTTTCCAAGCTTGCTGGTCTCATTACAAGTCTGTTAAACATGTCTGACATAGAGGAAACTCCTTGTTCAATATGTTTAGAAGCCATTGTGGAACCCCCTCTTAGAATGTGTACCAAATGCACTGATCTTACTATAAATTATAAAGACCATATTCTGGCTTTAAAAGATTTATCACCAGAGGAAATTGACAAGGGGGAAGTTATGCCGTCTAACTCTCCCCACGTGTCAGAACCTATAACTCCCGCTCAAAGGACGCCAAGTACATCTAGCGCGCCCATTGCGTATACCTTACAAGACATGGCGGCAGTTATGAATCATACCCTTACAGAGGTATTGTCCAAACTGCCAGGGTTACAAGGAAAGCGAGACAGCTCTGGGGCTAGAACAAATACAGAGCTCTCTGACGCTTTAGTAGCTATGTCTGATATACCCTCACAATGTGCAGAAGCCGAAGCAGGAGAGCTATCTGTGGGTGATTTTTCTGATTCAGGGAAGACACTTCAACCTGATTCTGATATGTCTTTCTAATTTACTTCTATTATCTAATTTTCTTCATTCTCTTGATATACTTTGCTGAAAAGCATATCTAGATATGCTCAGTAGCTACTGATTGGTTGCTCTCCACATAGATGCCTAGTGTGATTGGCTCACCCATGTGCATTGCTATTTCTTCAACAAAGAATAAAGCAAATTAGATAATAGAAGTAAATTGGAATATTGTTAAAAATTGTATTCTCTAGTTGAATCATGAAATAAATTGTTTGGGTTTAGTGTCCCTTTAAGTAGACCTAGGGTTCATTATCCAGAAAAAAAGTGTCGGAGGTTTGTCACTAAGGTTTGAGATTCTTAAGATGAATTCCGTAGCTACATGAAAAGGGCTTGGAACTATAGTTTTAAAGCAATGTATCTGCAGTGATTAAGCTCATAATGAGGGGAAATCCTGTGCAAGCTTTATTTAGCCCAGGAAACTCAATATTTCAAAAATATATAAAACCTGCAGTAACATTAAGATGCACTGTTTTAGAGAGAGTGACTATTCAATGTGGGAGTCTAACTCTTGGGAAGGGACTACGGTTGGTTTGCTGTGGTGATAAATGAGTGGTTTGAACATCATCTAAGATATGGACATATTTAAATGAATTGCCGGTTAGGTGACGAGCAATATTTTTATTTTATAGACCTATTGACCATGTGTTTATATTTTTTTCACTTTGGCTAGCACAATGTATAAAAGGAATATTAGGTAATGGTAGACACGTAATCGCTAAAGGAGAATATAAGAAAATATACCCAATGTGGGAAAACAATGTCGTCTTCTAATGCTGGCTTTTGAATCCTTAGTAAACTAGCTAAGACCAGCCAATGGGTGTAATATTGCTATGCATTTATTGTTCTTCCCTCAATTACAACCGCCTAATGGCACGCTAAAGTGGCATGAAACCCAAAATGTTTCTTTTGAGACTCGATTATACAGTTTTTTTTAAAAAGTTCCCAATTTACTTCTGTGAGAATTACTTTGTTTGCATGTTCTTTGTTAAAGAGAACACCTGGTTAAGTAGAGTGCACGTGCCTAGACAACTATATGGTAGGCGTTTTGCAAGAATACTTTTAAACACTAAACGGCAGCAATGTTTTTACTAGGCCAAAAAGAGCTTAATGCCTGTAAGAGGCCGTCGTCTTCACATTCAGAGGCAACCAAAATCTCTGAATGCACAGGCCTAGTTTTGACAGTGTATAATAATAATAATAAAAAAAGCATTCTTGCAAAACTGCTGCCCCCTACAAGTGACCTTACCTGCCTGCTTCAACATAGGATAATTGAGAGAACAAAGTAAATTTGTTAATAGAAGTTAACTGGAAACTTTAAAAATTGTACACTGAATCTGAAGCATGAAAGAAGTTTGGGTTTCATGTCCTTTTGATCCATATTCCCTTTACATCCCCTTAGTACAAAGACTGACATAATTTTTTATCCATTTACGATCTTACAATCAGTTTGTTGCATTGCCACAGTAACACTGAAGTTTAATTTCATAATTTTCAAATTAAAATAACTGCATGCATCTTGTTTCCCTTTTTAGTAATCTAGTAATTTTATTTTTTCCAGGAACATTCTGGTTGATAAACCAAATGACCAGTCTTCAAGATGGTCTTCGGAAAGCAACTATCCACCTCAGGTATTGACTTCATTTACGTGTCACTGGCACTTTTAATAGAAGCACATTTATTTTTTACATTTTGCTCACTTTTCCTGCAAAACATTTTTGTGGTTCATTGTGGAAAATGCAGACACCCCATTTGTATAAGCAATCACCTTATATTTAAACCTGGGTGGGTTTGCAGGGCCAGTAGTTAGATTGTATATACAATTTTGTTTCATTGCTAAATTGTTCATTTTCAGTTGCTACTCTAAATATTGGCATTCATGTATACAGAAAGTAATAAAATAAGGAGACTTTTGTGAAAGTTGAGATCTGTAAGCTCAGCCCACTTAATTGTTTTTTTTTTTTTCTTAATGAGCAAAACCATATATTTGATATACAAAAATAAACCTGAAGCGACAATCTCTGCAGCTGGTATAACAAATCTTTGAAAACGCATGAAAGGGAAACATATTTTACATCACAATGTCCCTTTTTTGTTGTATTTTCATAATAAAAAGACCATACTAATGCACTTAGTTTGAATTTAAATTGATTAGTAGATTTTTTTTAAGGCTTAGAGATATGAGGAAATAAACCATTTGTTCATCTTTCTGACGTTCTTAGCTACAAAACAGATTAAAGAAGCAGAGATCCATTGTATTAGATGGGATAGTAACTCATCAGGCAGGTTTTCTGAATGTTAAAACAAATATATCTAGATGTACTGTGCCCTCCACTAATATTGGCACCCTTGGTAAATCTGAGCAAAGAAGGCTGTGAAAAATTGTCTTTGTTTAACCTTTTGATCTTTTGTTCAAAAAGTAAGCTAAAATACTCTGCTCTCATGGATATCAAACAATTGCAAACACAACACAGGTTTATAAAAAAAATAATAAAAATCTTTTTTAAAATGTGTGCCACAATTAATGTGGGCATGAGGTACTTTTACATATGGCTACCTCTTTGTGTGCACCAAACCCACCTCTGGTGTTTATTGCCAAAAAGCTCTATTTTGGTTTCATCTGACCATAGAACCCGATCCCATTTTAAGTTCCAGTAGTGTCTGGCAAACTGAAGACGCTTGAGTTTGTTTTTGGATGAGAACAGAGGCTTTTTTCTTGAAACCCTTCCAAACAACTTTATGTAGGTGACGTCGGATTGTAGTTTTGGAGACTTTCTGATCCCAAGAAGCAACTAACCTCTGCAATTCTCCAGCTGTGATCCTTGGAGATATTTTGGCCGTTTGAACCATACTCTTCACAGTGCGTTGATCTCAACAACCTTTTGCCACACATCACAGCTATATTCTTTGGTCTTGCCCATTGTGATGAATGACTAAGGGAATTAGGCCTATGTGTTGCATCATTTCTCCTGTTAAGTGTAGTCAGTCCATGGGTCATCCATTACTTATGGAATATATCTCTTCCTAACAGGAAACTGCAAGAGAATTACCCAGCAGAGCTGCTATATAGCTCCTCCCCTCACATATCATACTCAGTCATTCTCTTGCAGCCTAACTAAAAAGGAAGCTGTGAGAGATCTGTGGTGTTTTTTAACTTAGTTTATTTCTACAATCAAGTTTATTTTTAAATGGCACCGGAGTGTGCTGTTTATTCTCAGGCAGCATTAGAAGAAGAATCTGCCTGGGTTTTTTTCTATGGTCTTAGCAGACGTAACTAAGATCCACTGGCTGTTTCTCATCTGAGGAGTGAGGTAACTTCAGAGAAGGGGAATAGCATGCAGGGCTCCCCTGCAACAAATGAGGTATGTGCAGTAATTTATTTTCTGAGGAATGGAATTGACTGAGAAAATACTGCTGATACCATTGTAAAGTAAGTTCAGCCTTAAATGCAGTGATAGCGACTGGTATCAGGCTGATGTGTGTGTGTGTGTGTACACTGAATGTATTTTTCTAAGGAATGGAATTGACTCTGAAAATACTGTTAATACTGAAATAATGTATGAGCCTTAACTGCAGTAAAAACGACTGGTAGCAGGCTTATTAATAATAATACATAACTTTCAAATGTATGTTTAAAACGTTTACTGGCTTGTTAATCGTTTTTGTGAGGTACTTGGTGATAAAACTTATTAGGGCATGATTTTTACCACATGGCCATTTTTGTTTTCTGCATAGAAACAGTTCCTGAGCTTCCCCACTGTTGTAATATGAGTGGGAGGGGCCTATTTTAGCGCTTTTTTGCGCAGTAAAAATTCAGTCACAATCTGTCTACTTCATCCTCCATGATCCAGATCGTCTCTAGAGAGCTCAGGGGTCTTCAAAATCCATTTTGAGGGAGGTAATCAGGCACAGCAGTCCTGTGACAGTGTATTTGACTGTGAGAAAAACGTTAATTATATAATTGTTATCCGTTTTTGGGTACTAAGGGGTTAATCATCCATTTGCTGGTGGGTGCAATCCTTTGCTAACTTAATACATTTACTGTGAAAATTTGGTTGCTATAACTATTTTGGTCATTGTTATTTCAACTGTGTCAGTTTTTCTGTGCTTCTTAAAGGCACAGTAACGTTTTTTATATTGCTTGTAAATTAATTTTGAAAAGTATTTCCAAGTTTGCTAGTCTCATTGCTAGTTTGTTTAAACATGTCTGACTCAGATGAATCTCTTTGTTCACTATGTTTAAAGGCCAATGTGGAGCCCAATAGAAATTTGTGTACTAATTGCATTGATGCTACTTTAAATAAAAGTCAATCTTTACATGTAAAGAAATTATCACCAGACGACGAGGGGGAAGTTATGCCGACTAACTCTCCTCACTTGTCAGTACCTTCGCCTCCCGCTCAGGAGGTGCGTGATTTTGTGGCGCCAAGTACATCAGGGAGGCCCTTACAAATCACTTTGCAAGACATGGCTACTGTTATGACAGAAGTATTATCTAAGTTGCCAGAATTAAGAGGCAAGCGCGATAGCTCTGGGTTAAGGATAGAGCGCGCGGATGAGATGAGAGCAATGTCAGATACTGCGTCACAGTTTGCAGAACGTGAGGACGGAGAGCTTCATTCTGTGGGTGACGGATCTGATCCAGGGAGACTGGATTCAGAGATTTCCAATTTTAAATTTAAGCTAGAGAACCTCCGCACATTGCTAGGGGAGGTATTAGCGGCTCTGAATGATTGTAACACGGTTGCAATTCCAGAGAAATTATGTAGGTTGGATAGATACTATGCGGTACCGGTGTGTACTGACGTATTTCCTATACCAAAAAGGCTTACAGAGATTATTAGCAAGGAGTGGGATAGACCGAGTATGCCTTTTACCCCTCCTCCCATATTTAGGAAAATGTTTCCTATTGACGCCACCACACGAGACTTATGGCAGACGGTCCCTAAGGTGGAGGGAGCAGTTTCTACTTTAGCTAAGCGTACCACTATCCCGGTGGAGGATAGTTGTGCCTTTTCAGATCCAATGGATAAAAAATTAGAGGGTTACCTTAAGAAAATGTTTGTTCAACAAGGTTTTATTTTACAGCCCCTCGCATGCATTGCGCCTGTCACTTCTGCGGCAGCATTCTGGTTTGAGTCTCTGGAAGAGGCCATTCGCTCAGCTCCATTGGATGAAATAATCAACAAGCTTAAGACACTTAAGCTAGCTAACGCATTTGTTTCTGATACCGTTGTGCATTTAACCAAACTTACGGCTAAGAACTCCGGATTCGCCATCCAAGCGCGCAGAGCGCTATGGCTTAAATCCTGGTCAGCTGACGTGACTTCTAAATCTAAATTGCTTAATATTCCTTTCAAAGGGCAGACCTTATTCGGGCCCGGCTTGAAAGAAATTATTGCTGACATTACGGGAGGTAAGGGCCATGCTCTACCTCAGGACAGGGCCAAATCAAAGGCCAAACAGTCTAATTTTCGTGCCTTTCGTAACTTCAAGGCAGGAGCAGCATCAACTTCCTCCGCTCCAAAACAGGAAGGAGCTGTTGCTCGTTACAGACAGGGCTGGAAAGTTAACCAGTCCTGGGACAGGGGCAAGCAGGCCAAGAAACCTGCTGCTGCCCCCAAAACAGCATGAAGAGAGGGCCCCCTATCCGGAAACGGATCTAGTGGGGGGCAGACTTTCTCTCTTCGCCCAGGCTTGGGCAAGAGATGTCCAGGATCCCTGGGCGTTGGAGATCATATCTCAGGGATATCTCCTGGACTTCAAAACTTCTCCTCCACGGGGGAGATTTCATCTTTCAAGGTTATCAGCAAACCAAATAAAGAAAGAGGCGTTTCTACGCTGTGTACAAGACCTCTTACTAATGGGGGTAATCCACCCAGTTCCGCGGACGGAACACGGGCAGGGATTCTATTCAAACCTATTTGTGGTTCCCAAGAAAGAGGGAACCTTCAGGCCAATCTTGGATCTTGGAAACTATTCGAACCATCCTTCCCATGATCCAAGAGGGTCAGTACATGACCACAGTGGATCTAAAGGATGCCTACCTTCACATACCGATTCACAAGGACCATTACCGGTATCTGAGATTTGCCTTCCTAGACAGGCATTACCAGTTTGTAGCTCTTCCCTTCGGATTAGCTACGGCTCCAAGAATCTTTCCAAAAATTCTAGGATCACTTCTGGCGGTACTAAGACCGCGAGGCATAGCGGTGACTCCGTACCTAGACGACATTCTGATACAAGCGTCAAGTTTTCAAACTGCCAAGTCTCATACAGAGATAGTTCTGGCATTTCTGAGGTCGCATGGGTGGAAGGTGAACGTGGAAAAGAGTTCTCTATTACCACTTACAAGAGTTCCCTTTCTAGGGACTCTTATAGATTCTGTAGAGATGAAAATTTACCTGACAGAGGCCAGGTTATTAAAACTTCTAAATGCTTGCCGTGTCCTTCACTCCATTCCACACCCGTCAGTAGCTCAGTGCATGGAAGTAATCGGCTTAATGGTAGCGGCAATGGAAATAGTACCATTTGCGTGCCTGCATCTCAGACCGCTGCAATTGTGCATGCTAAGTCAGTGGAACGGGATTACTCAGATTTGTCCCCCCTACTAAATCTGGATCAAGAGACCAGAGATTCTCTTCTATGGTGGCTTTCTCGGCCACATCTGTCCAAGGGGATGACCTTTCGCAGGCCAGATTGGACGATTGTAACAACAGACGCCAGCCTTCTAGGCTGGGGAGCAGTCTGGAATTCCCTGAAAGCTCAGGGATTATGGACTCAGGAGGAGAAACTCCTCCCAATAAATATTCTGGAGTTAAGAGCAATATTCAATGCTCTCCTAGCTTGGCCTCAGTTAGCAACTCTGAGGTTCATCAGATTTCAGTCGGACAACATCACGACTGTGGCTTACATCAACCATCAAGGGGGAACCAGAAGTTCCCTAGCGATGTTGGAAGTCTCAAAGATAATTCGCTGGGCAGAGTCTCACTCTTGCCACCTGTCAGCGATCTACATCCCAGGCGTGGAGAACTGGGAGGCGGATTTCGCCAGACTTTTCATCCGGGGGAGTGGGAGCTTCATCCGGAGGTCTTTGCTCAACTGATTCGTCGTTGGGGCAAACCAGATCTGGATCTCATGGCGTCTCGTCAGAACGCCAAGCTTCCTTGTTACGGATCCAGGTCCAGGGACCCGGGAGCTGTGCTGATAGATTCTCTGACAGCCCCTTGGGTCTTCAACATGGCTTATGTGTTTCCACCATTCCCGATGCTTCCTCGTTTGATTGCCAAGATCAAACAGGAGAGAGCTTCAGTGATTCTGATAGCGCCTGCGTGGCCACACAGGACCTGGTATGCAGACCTAGTGGACATGTCGTCCTGTCCACCGTGGTCTCTGCCTCTGAGACAGGACCTTCTAATTCAGGGTCCTTTCAAACATCCAAATCTAATTTCTCTGAGGCTGACTGCATGGAGATTGAATGCTTGATTCTATCAAAGCGTGGCTTCTCGGAGTCGGTTATTGATACCTTAATACAGGCTAGGAAGCCTGTTACCAGAAAAATTTACCATAAGCTATGTCGTAAATATTTACATTGGTGCGAATCCAAGAGTTACTCATGGAGTAAGGTTAGGATTCCTAGGATATTGTCCTTTCTACAAGAGGGTTTAGAAAAGGGCTTATCTACTAGTTCGTAAAAAGGGACAGATTTCTGCTCTGTCTATTCTTCTACACAAACGTCTGGCTGAAGTTCCAGACGTTCAGGCTTTCTGTCAGGCTTTAACTAGGATTAAGCCTGTGTTTAAGTCTGTTGCTCCGCCGTGGAGCTTAAACTTAGTTCTTAATGTTCTTCAAGGCGTTCCATTTGAACCCCTTCATTCCATTGATATCAAGCTGTTATCTTGGAAAGTTCTGTTTTTGATGGCTATTTCCTCGGCTCGAAGAGTCTCTGAGTTATCTGCCTTACATTGTGATTCTCCTTATCTGATTTTTCATTCAGACAAGGTAGTCCTGCGTACTAAACCTGGGTTCTTACCTAAGGTAGTTACTAACAGGAATATCAATCAAGAGATTGTTGTTCCATCTCTGTGTCCTAACCCTTCTTCAAAGAAGGAACGACTTTTGCATAATCTGGACGTAGTCCGTGCCCTGAAATTCTATTTGCAGGCAACTAAGGATTTTTGTCAAACTTCTTCCCTGTTTGTCGTTTACTCTGGACAGAGGAGAGGTCAAAAGGCTTCGGCTACCTCTCTCTCTTTTTGGCTTCGTAGCATAATACGCTTAGCCTATGAGACTGCTGGACAGCAGCCTCCTGAAAAGATTACAGCTCATTCTACTAGAGATGTGGCTTCCACCTGGGCCTTTAAAAATAAGGCCTCTGTTGAACAGATTTGCAAGGCTGTGACTTGGTCTTCGCTTCACACTTTTTCAAAATTTTACAAATTTGACACTTTTGCTTCGTCGGAGGCTATTTTTGGGAGAAAGGTACTTCAGGCAGTGGTTCCTTCTGTTTAATGTTCCTGCCTTGTCCCTCCCTTCATCCGTGTACTTTAGCTTTGGTATTGGTATTCCATAAGTAATGGATGACCCGTGGACTGACTACACTTAACAGGAGAAAACATAATTTATGCTTACCTGATAAATTCCTTTCTCCTGTAGTGTAGTCAGTCCACGGCCCGCCCTGTTTTTACGGCAGGTCTAAATTTTAATTAAACTCCAGTCAGGTTCCTCCTTTCTCGTCTGCTTTGGTCGAATGACTGAGTATGATATGTGAGGGGAGGAGCTATATAGCAGCTCTGCTGGGTAATTCTCTTGCAGTTTCCTGTTAGGAAGAGATATATTCCATAAGTAATGGATGACCCGTGGACTGACTACACTACAGGAGAAAGGAATTTATCAGGTAAGCATAAATTATGTTTTTTATACCCCTGTGAAATAGGAAGTCATGGTCAAACAAGTTCCTGTTTAGTTTCCTTTATCACGGATACCTTTCCTTCTAACAGGGGATAAGCAGTTCACTGTAGGTCTTCTGTGTTAGCCCAGGAAGTCCATGGCATGTTACTCAAACAGCATTAGAACCACCTTGCATATTTCATCTTATTGTGACAAACCTGCCTAGACCTTGAAGGCTGCTGTTTGGGAGGCAAAAATAACGAATATAAATGGTTGCAACTATAAAACACTGTAATAGCGTTTCTTTCATACAGGTGGTGAGAGTCCACTATCCATTACTCCTGGGAATTACTCTTCCCTACCGGTAGGAGAAGGCAAATATTCCCAAACCCCAAGAGCTCTATAAAACCCCTTCCACCTCGCAGGTACCTCAGTACTGTCTTTGCCTTTGCTGAAGAATGACGTGAATATGATTCTTCAATGAGAGGGGTTTTCAGTCTGTTGAGGCCCGTTTTCCCTTCAGAGTACAGTGTTTGTCAGAGGACTGTATGTGGGGTATGGTTAGTAGCTCCTTTTTTTACCTCATGGGAAAATTTCTCACAGACCTTCTATGGACCTACAATATATAGGACTATTTCATGACCTCTAATATATTTCAGTACTGGTTTGGCTTTCTACTGGTTTATTGGTAGATGAGTGTCTGTTGGTAATATCGTATTTTTATCTATATGACACTCTATAGCCTTATGTGGGCATCTATAGTTATTTTTTTCCCATTTGTTCGAAATTTGTTTTGGGTGCGTCTGATTTTTTGGAGCGATTAGTTTGAATTTTTCGTTCATATAGTTGGCGAGAGTCCACGAGCTGTTATGGATGGGATTTACATTCCTACCAGGAAGAGGCAAAGCTTCCCATTCCTCAAAAACCTATAAATACCCCTCCCACCTCCCTAATGTTTAAATGTTGCCTCCTTAGGCAGTGATTGAAGCATGATTGAAGCTTGTTTTCTTCTGTGAAAGGTGCTTTAAAACGTATTGATGCCCGGTTTCCTTCAAAGAACAGTGCTTGTCAGAGGGAAGTGAAGGGAGTACTATCCATGCCACCATGTTTTCGCCTCATGGAAATCTTTTAATGAGCTCTGTAAATTCGGTCGCAGGGTTTCATCCTCTGCCTCCCTTTACAGATCAACGTTATACTCCTATTCCATTACTCTGCTGATATGTTTCAGTACTGGTTTGTCTGTCTGCTTCTGTGGATGAGTGTCTATTGGGTAAGTATAAAAGTTTATTTTATAGACACAGCTATGGATTGGTCACTTTTAAATGTTTTTGATGTTTTTTTTCCCCCTCAATGTTGTTTTTCATAGGTAACTCACATAAGGGCTCTTAGCATGTTAAATTAAACATATAGTCCTAAGTTGGAGGGCGGATATATTTATTATTTTACGATTAAATATGGTTTTATAATATTACCTAGTTTTAAATAATAAGTTAGTAGTTATATTTAATAAAAGTGGATTATACCTTTTCTTCTATAAGGTACGACGAGTCCACGGATTCATCCTTTACTTGTGGGATATTATCCTCCTGCTAACAGGAAGTGGCAAAGAGCACCACAGCAGAGCTGTCTATATAGCTCCTCCCTTAGCTCCACCCCCCAGTCATTCTCTTTGCCTACTCTAAGTACTGTGAAAGAGGTGATAAACTATTAGTTTTTAATTTTTTCAAGCAAGAGTTTTTTTTTTTTTAAATGGTACCAGTGTGTACTATTTACTCTCAGGCAGCAGATGGATGAAGACTTCTGTCTGGAGGATGATCTTAGCATTTGTAACTAAGATCCAGTGCTGTTCCCACAGAGGCTGAGGAGTACAGGAAACTTCAGTGTGAAAGGTCAATAAATTGCAAAGAACATATTTTAGCTACTAAAAGTATGTCGCAGGATGATTCTCAGTCAGAAGGGAATCATGTTATGCCATCTAATTCTCCCCAAGTGTCACAACCATTAACGCCCGCACAAGCGACGCCAAGTACTTCTAGTGCGTCTAATTCTTTCACCATGCAAGATATGGCCGCAGTTATGAATACTACCCTCGCAGAGGTTTTATCTAAGCTGCCTGGGTTGCAGGGGAAGCGCAGTAGGTATGGTGTGTGAACAAATGCTGAGCCCTCTGCCGCTTTCTTAGCCATATCCGATGTACCCTCACAATGTTCTGAGTTGGGGGTAAGGGATTTGCTGTCTGAGGGAGAGATTTCTGATTCAGGAAAGATGTTCCCTCAGACAGACTCAGATATGACGGCTTTTAAATTTAAACTAGAACACTTCCGCTTATTGCTCAGGGAGGTTTTAGCGACTCTGGATGATTGTGACCTTATTGTAGTTCCAGAGAAATTGTGTAAAATGGACAGATTTCTAGAGGTCCCTGCTTACACTGATGTTTTTCCGGTCCCTAAGAGGATTTCAGACATTGTTACTAAGGAGTGGGATAGACCAGGTATTCCGTTCGCTCCCCCTCCTACTTTTAAGAAAATGTTTCCCATATCAGACACCATGCGGGACTCGTGGCAGATGGTCCCTAAGGTGGAGGGAGCTATTTCTACCCTGGCTAAGCGTACAACTATACCTATTGAGGACAGTTGTGCTTTCAAAGAGCCTATGGATAAAAAATTAGAGGGTCTCCTAAAGAAAATATTTGTTCATCAGGGTTTTCTTCTCCAACCTATAGCGTGCATTGTTCCCGTAACTACTGCAGCTGCTTTTTGGTTCGAGGCTCTGGAGGAGGCTCTTCAGGTTGAGACCCCATTAGATGATATTCTGGATAGAATTAGGGCGCTTAAGCTAGCTAATTCTTTCATTACAGATGACGCTTTTCAACTGGCTATATTAGCGGCAAATAATTCAGGTTTTGCCATTTTAGCGCGTAGAGCGTTATGGCTTAAGTCCTGGTCTGCTGATATGTCATCAAAATCTAAGCTTTTAGCCATCCCTTTCAAGGGTAAGACCCTATTCGGGCCTGAACTGAAAGAGATAATTTCAGACATTACTGGAGGGAAAGGCCATGCCCTTCCTCAGGATAAGACAAATAAGATGAGGACCAAACAAAATAATTTTCGTTTCTTTCGAAACTTCAAAGGTGGTCCCTCTACCTCTTCCCCTGCTGCAAAGCAAGAGGGGAATTTTGCTCAATCCAAGTCCGTCTGGAAACCTAACCAGACTTGGAACAAAGGTAAACAGGCCAAGAAGCCTGCTGCTGCCACCAAGACAGCATGAAGGGGTAGCCCCCGATCCGGGACCGGATCTAGTAGGGGGCAGACTTTCTCTCTTTGCTCAGGCTTGGGCAAGAGACTTTTAGGACTCCTGGGCGTTAGAAATCGTAACCAAGGGGGGGTATCTTCTAGATTTCAAAGATTCTCCTCCAAGGGGGAGATTCCATCTTTCTCAATTGTCTGTAAACCAGACAAAAAGAGAGGCATTCTTATGCTGTGTAGAAGACCTATATGCCATGGGAGTGATCTGGACAAGCATTACCAGTTTGTGGCTCTTCCCTTCGGGTTGGCCACAGCTCCCAGAATTTTCACAAAGGTGCTAGGGTCCCTTCTGGCGGTTCTAAGGCCGCGGGGCATAGCAGTGGCGCCTTATCTGGACGATATCTTAATTCAACTAACCAAATCTCACACGGACATAGTGTTGGCTTTTCTAAGATCTCACGGGTGGAATTTGAACGTAAAAAAAGAGTTCACTTATCCCTCTCACAAGAGTTCCATTCCTGGGAACTCTGATAGATTCGGTGGACATGAAAATTTTTCTGACGGAGGTCAGGAAATCAAAGATTTTAACCACCTGCCGAACTCTTCATTCCATTCCTCGGCCGTCAGTGGCTCAGTGTATGGAGGTAATAGGACTAATGGTAGCGGCAATGGACATAGTTCCGTTTGCTCGCTTGCATCTCAGACCACTACAACTATGCATGCTCAAACAGTGGAATGGGGATTATGCAGTTTTATCTCCTCAGATAAATCTGGATCAAGAGACCAGAGACTCTCTTCTTTGGTGGTTGTCACAGGATCATCTGTCCCAGGGAATGTTTCTCCGCAGGCCAGCATGGGTCATAGTGACGACGGACGCCAGCCTATTGGGCTGGGGTGCAGTCTGGAATTCCCTGAAAGCACAGGGTTTGTGGACTCAGGAGGAGGCTCTCCTTCTGATTAAATATTCTAGAACTGAGAGCGATATTCAACGCGTTTCAGGCGTGGCCTCAGCTGGCTTCGGCCAGATTCATAAGATTCCAGTCGGACAATATCACTACTGTAGCATATATCAATCATCAGGGGGGAACAAAGAGTTCTCTAGCGATGATAGAGGTTACCAAAATAATTTGATGGGCAGAGACTCACTCTTGCCATCTATCAGCAATCTATATCCCAGGAGTGGGACACCAGAATTGGATCTGATGGCGTCTCGTCAGAACGCCAAACTTCCTTGTTACGGGTCAAGGTCAAGGGATCCTCAGGCAGTACTGATAGATGCTCTAGCATTACCCTGTTCGTTCAACCTGGCTTATGTGTTTCCACCATTAACTCTCCTTCCTCGTTTGATTGCCAGAATCAAACAGGAGAGACGCAGGACTTAGTATGCAGACCTGGTGGACATGTCATCTCTTCCACCATGGTCTCTGCCACTGAGACAGGACCTTCTGATTCGAGGTGCGTTCCAGCATCCAAATATAGTTTCTCTGCGGCTGACTGCTTGGAGATTGAACGCTTGATTTTATCCAAGCGGGGTTTCTCGGAGTCGGTCATAGATACCTTGATTCAGGCTCGAAAGCCTGTCACTAGGAAAATTTATCATAAGATATGGCGTAAATATCTTTATTGGTGCGAATCCAAAGGCTACTCATGGAGTAAGATCAGGATTCCTAGGATTTTGTCCTTTCTCCAAGAAGGATTGGAGAAGGGGCTATCAGCTAGTTCCTTAAAGGGACAGATATCTGCTTCATCAATTCTACTGCACAAGTGTCTGGCAGATGTTCCAGACGTTCAGTCGTTCTGTCAGGCTTTAGTTAGAATCAAGCCTGTGTTTAAACCTGTTGCTCCTCCATGGAGTCTGAATTTAGTTCTTAAAGTTCTTCAAGGGGTTCCGTTTGAACCTATGAATTCCATAGATATTAAGCTTCTGTCTTGGAAAGTTCTGTTTTTAGTTGCTATCTCTTCAGCTCGAAGAGTTTCTGAACTATCTGCATTGCAATGCGACTCGCCTTATCTTGTTTTCCATGCTGATAAGGTGGTTTTGCGTACCAAACCTGGATTCCTTCCTAAGGTGGTTACTATTAGGAATATAAATCAGGAAATTGTTGTTCCTTCTCTGTGTCCTAATCCTTCCTCTAAGAAGGAGCGTCTGTTGCACAACTTGGACGTGGTTCGTGCTTTGAAGTTTTACGTGCAAGCAACCAAATATTTCCGTCAAACATATTCTTTGTTGTCTATTCTGGAAAACGTAGAGGTCAAAAAGCTACGGCTACCTCTTTCTTTTTGGCTGACAAGCATCATCCGTTTGGCATACGAGACTGCTGGACAGCAGCCTCCTGAAAGGATTACAGCTCACTCTACTACAGCGGTGGCTTCCACATGGGCTTTTAAAAATGATGCTTCTGTTGAACAGATTTGTAAGGCTGCGACTTGGTCTTCGCTTCATACCTTTTCCAAATTTTCCAAATTTGATTCTTTTGCTTCTTTGGAGGCTATTTTTGGGAGAAAAGTTCTTCAAGCAGTGGTGCCTTCTGTTTAACCATCTGTCTTGTCCCTCTCGTTCATCCGTGTCCTGTAGCTTTGGTATTGTATCCCACAAGTAAAGGATGAATCCGTGGACTTGTCGTACCTTATAGAAGAAAAGTAAGTTTATGCTTACCTGATAAATTAATTTCTTCTATGGCACGACGAGTCCACGGCCCGCCCTGTTATTTTAAGACAGATTATATTTTATGATTTTAAACTTCAGTCACCTCTGCACCTTTTAGTTTCTCCTTTTTCTTCCTGTACCTTCGGTCGAATGACTGGGGGTGGAACTAAGGGAGGAGCTATATAGACAGATCTGCTGTGGTGCTCTTTGCCACTTCCTGTTAGCAGGAGGATAATATCCCACAAGTAAAGGATGAATCCGTGGACTCATCGTACCATAGAAGAAATTAATTTATCAGGTAAGCATAAATTTACTTTTTTTATTACAGGAGAGCGTTCTCAAACAGAAATTCATAGCAGAACTTGCATTTTAGGCACACGAGCACGCTCGGTGTGTCCCTTTTTTATGAATTGGTACGTTAAGTCATCTACATTGTGCAGTTTACGGCGCATCTCAAGAATAATTTTCACACCAATTTTTTTTTTTATCTTAAATGGTTACGCCCCCTATTACCATGCGCCTTAGATCACACATCGAAGGCTATACTACAGGCAATTAAAGATGCTACCAGTTACATCACTATATGTGATCTATATTTCACTAGATTGTTTTGTGTTATATATAATTTGTTTACATTTATTAGCAACCTTTTTTTAACAGCAATTTTTCCCATTCCTTTAAAGCTTGCTATTTAAGGGAATTATACTAGTACATTGTTACATATTTTTCTTTTGTTTTAATTGCCATAATGGAGCAGCCTCATCCTGTCCCTGAAGTAACCTTAGAAACTGTTGACTGAACACCTTTTTACCAAAGCTAAGTGTGCATATTGTAAAACAACTGAAGTAATTTCTTCAGCTCATTTATGTGGCTCATGTTTAGATCTTTTGTCAAATTCTGATAAATCTAATAATGTTTCTAGGTGTAAAAATGCACCTACTGTTTTTTACACTCCGGATGCAGATGGCGTACCCCCAGCAATAAAACAGTTTGCTACAGCTATTGAGAGGGCCCTGACTGCACTACCGCCTTCAAATAAACGGAAAAGGTCAGCTCATATTTTACCTTCTACTAGTAATATTTGTACTGATCAGCAACATACTGAAGTATCTTCTAATGATGAGGAATTCTGAGTCTCCCTAATCAGACACAGAACCTGATAATTCTTGCTTTTTATTTTAAATTGAGAAACTTTGTTCTCTTTTGAAGGAAGTCTAAGTCACTTTAGGGATTAAAGAAATTAAACCTAATGATAACCCCATAATCATTTAAATTTGGTGTATGAAACTGTTGTCAATCTCCCTGAGATTTTCCCTGACGCTGTTTCTGATATGATTGTTAAAGAATGGTCTAAACCAGGTACCTCCTTTAACCCTTCTTCAAGGTTTAAAAAAATGATATCCTCTACCAAATGCTAATTTAGAGCTATGGGAAACGGTTCCCAAAAATGATGGGGTCATTTCAACTCTAGCTAAACTTACTACTGTTCCTTTGGAAGACTACTAAATTTTAAAGACCCTTTAGATAGAAAACTTGAATCTTATATAATAAGGGCATATTTACATACCAGCTATATTCTTAGACCAGCGATATCTTTTTAAGATGTAACTGTTGTTTCTACTTTTGGTTATCCAGTCTTGCTCAGCAGTTATCTTCTGACCCTAAATTTTCTAATATTCTGAATTTACTTCAGCATGTAAATAATTTTATTTGCAATGTAGTATTTGATATTGTGAAACTCAACATTAAAACCATGGCTTTAGCTATTCTTACCAGAAGAGCTTTATGACTTAAATCATGGAATGCTGATATAGTATCTAAGACCAGATTACTATCTTTCATTCCTATGAAAAAATCTATTTAGATATCATCTGGATCCTATTATTTCTACTGTTACGGGAGACATGAAGTCTAAGGGGAAATTTAAGACTCCCAACCATTTTTCGTTCCTTTCATCAGAACAGATAACTGCCCCTCCCCCAAAACCCCTGGCTCAGCCTGGAGACCTTCTTCAAATTAAATTGGATTTAGAATAAGACCTATGGGGATATTTTTATTCTCACCCATATTCCAAAACATCCTATGAAAGCCCAAGCATTTCTAAAATCAGTTTTGGATCTGGAAAATATGGGAGTTATTGTCCCAGTACCTTTACAGGAACAAGGGATGCGATTTTATTCAAATCTCTTCATTGCACCAAAGAATGAATATTCTTTGAGACCGATTCTGGATCTGAAAACTCTAAAGAAATTTGTAAGAATTCTATCTTTCACAATGTAAACTATGAGGACTACTCTACCCTTTGTTCAGCAAGGTCACTTTATGTCCGCAATAGATTTACAGGATTTTTACCTTTACATCCCAATCCACCCAGCACATTATCAATTTCTGATGTTCTCTTTTCTGGAAAAGCATTACCAGTTTGTTGCTCTCCCGTTTGGCCTAGCAACAGCTCCAATAATATTTACTAAGGTTTTTCGGTGCGCTTTTATCTGTAATCAGAGTGCAAGGTATTGCAGTGTTTCTTTATTTGGATGATATCTAGGTACTAGGTTAATATTTTCATTTAGCAGAATCTCTCACAAATCAACTATTATTGTTTCTTCGAAGACATGGTTGGAGGATCAATTTACGAAATAGTTCCTTGATTCTTCAGTCAAAGGTCACCTTTTTAGGTTTCCAGATAGATTGTGTCCACGACTCTTTTCCTAACAGAAGAGAGACAAACACAATTGGTCTCTGGTTGTCTAAACCTTCAGTTTCTATCATTCCTTTCAGTGGCTGAGTGAATGGAAGTACTAGGCCTCATGATTGCAGCATTGGACGTGATCCCTTTTGCTCATTTTCACATGATACCTCTTCAACTTTGCATGCTGCGCCAATGGTGCAAGGATTATACTCAAATATCACAACTGATATTCTTAGATCCCAAAGCACGACTTTCTCTGATTTGTTGGTCAAGCCACCACTTTATTCTTCAGGGGGCTTATTTTGCTCATCCTACCTGGTCTGTGATCACCACAGATGCAAGTCTTACAGGTTGGTGTGCTATCTGGGGGTTTCTGACAGCACAAGGATTTTGGAATCCTCAGGAGGGGAGGTTACCAGTCAATATTTTTGAACTCCGTGCTCTCTTCAGGGTACTTCAGGCTTTCTTCTTTGTTAGAAGGAACCTTCTCTCTGTTTTCAGACAGACAATGTCACAACAGAGGCCTATGTCAATCATCAAGGGGGAAGTTGAATTTCCATGATAGAAGTATCCCAAATCCTTTCTTGGGCAGAAACCAATTCCTTCCTCATCACTGTGATTCACATCCCAGGCGTAGACAACTGGGTGGTAGATTACCTCATTCGTCAGTCCCTATTTCCGGGAGAGTTGTCTCTCCACCAAGATGTGTTCTATTGGATTGTTAAAGGGCCTAACAGAAATAGATGTGATTGCATCTCGCTTGAACAAGAATCTTCCCAGGTACCTTGCTAGGTCCTGGTAGGAATGTATATCCCATAAGTAACAGCTCGTGGATTCTCGCCACCATGAAAGAAATTAATTTATCAGGTAAGTTCTTACATAAATTATGACACACAAACACACACACACACACACATATACATACATACATACATATATATATATATATATATATATATATATATATCTATCCCTCAGTTTACGCCGGGGTTAGGTTCCAGGAGGAATGGTTGTAAATCGAAACCGTTGTAAATTGAAACCCAGTTTATAATGTAAGTCAACGGGAAGTGAGGGAGTTAGGTTCCAGACCCTCTCAAAATTGTCATAGGTAACACCTAATACATTATTTTTAAATCTTTGAAATGAAGACTTTAAATGCTAAACAGCATTATAAAGCTAATTATATAGATTGTATCATCAAACTAAGTTTAATGAACAAAAACATTTGCTAACAGCACCTAATTAAATAATCACACAACAAACTGCATCATCATCAAACTAAGTTTAATGAACAAAAACGTTTTTTACTTGCATTTTTCTGCAATCAGTTCTCTGCATTTGTTAGCATGTTAGATAATATTGGGTCTGCAGCTATTCTATTAATTTCAATCTGGAACGATTAATAGGCAGTTAGGCACCCTCACCTCAAGCAGCTGGACAGGAAGATAATAGGGAAGTGGCTGCTAAATCTTGTTGCTTGATAGCTAATGTCTGCTCTGTGTACACAGATCAATTTCAGTCTGTTAAGTTGCATAAATTTGCTGCAAAACAAGTGGACATCTCTACCTACTGGCTATTTTAATTAGTGCACTGCTTTCCAAAGCTTTTCAGTAGCAGTCACATGACTGGTTGTTATTGTGAAACGCCCCAAATTGAACCGGCGTAAACCAAGGGCCACCTGTGTGTATGTATGTATATATGTATATACAGGCACTCACTGGTCTTTTTTAAAAAGTAATCCTTTAATCAATCCATTAAAACGATAATAATACCTTGACGTTTCGGTACACCATTGTACCTTTATCAAATGTGAAAAAAATATTAAAAGCTTTCATTGATTAAAGGATTACTTTTTAAAAAAGACCAGTGAGTGCCTGTGTTCTTGGAGAGGATACGGATTTGGTTTGCAGTGCACCTTGGCAGCTGAATTGATGTAAGATTGTGCTGTCCTCTATCTGGACAATATATATGTGTGTGTATATATATGTGTATATATATATATATATATATATATATAGTAGAATAGAAAACAGCACTCTCTGGACTTAAATTCAAACAGATAGTTTAATAGGTAACGTTTCGGGGAATGCTCCCCTTCATCAGACCAACAACATACAAGTGAAGCCAACATTTAAACATACCTAGACCCCTCCCCCTTGTGAAAAACCGCCAAAACTGGTTGTCATAGCAACCAGACATACAGTGTATAGTAAATACAAAAAGTCAAATAATGGTTACATCACTGAACCCCAAATATATATAATCCTTGTAGCTGGGCAGTAATCAACAAAATTATGATAAAACTAAATACATCCCTCCTCAAAGCCAATATTACTATAAGGCACATACAGTAAAAAATGGAGCATATATCAGAAACAGGCTGTATGGGCCTATTTTAGTGCAGCACAATTAGCAAATATTCATAAAGAATTGGCAGCACTATACAGAGTCATAGCATAATAGAGACATGTATTACAGATCGATTCATTCAGACCCATATCCCTAGTATCCACAAAAATTGAGGCTCAATAAGCACAATTGGTTATGCATAATTTAAAGGCCAGTGAACAAAAAGTTAAAAACATTGCAGTATTCTATGTCTAACGTACCTACAGGGATCCTATATAGCATGTATTACGGATGCCATATCAATCAAAAAAATCAATCAAAAAACATGTATACATAATCCTAACAGCTACATCTCTTCATATGTACAAATACAAGGTAGCGATAGTGGAGCTTGCCTTACCAGATCGCCACAATAATACAGCTGAGACATCGCGTGAGGCAGAGATGTATGCAGGCCACTACAAAGTGTTACAGCCTGCACCGTATCCCTCACAGTTAAAGAAGTGCGCATGCGTATCACATCCGGGCGGTCCGCCCCTAAGGCATCAATTGGCTGTAGAGGACAAGCCCCTCTATATGTAAAAATTTTGAATCACACACATTGGCTTTAACTGTGAACAGGACCCAGCGTTTAGTCAATAAACTCAGACACATTATGGGAAGGTGTAAACTCTATTGGGAAAGAGAGTATATCTAACCCCTTAAGCACATAAAAAACTCTGGTTGCTGGGTGTCACCGCCCCTGTTATGTGTATGCCCCAAAGTCTGAACAGTGAAGATCGTTCACCATCCAAGCAATCATAGTACTCAGCTCCGGTATTAATATTGTGATTGGCCCTAATTGGACCAGGCCCACTATATCAAAAAAATTGTGTCAATACCCATAGTGTTAGAGGAGCAGAGACACATAAGTACCATCAGAGCTTGCTTAAAGAATATGCACAAGATATCCTGGTGCTCTGGTATATGGTTCAGTATAACGGTACATAGACATAGAAATAAAAGTAGTCATAAAAAAATAGGCTAAACAAATAATGTGATATGCATGTCAACAGGATCGCAAGGTGCAATAACTAACATGGGGAGGTATGACACAGACCACAGCGACCATCCCAGCAGATGTGGAAGGTGCAGAAACACTATCCATGAGTGATCTGGATGCAGCAAGGATACTGTTTGACACCATTTTACCTGAGGATCCAGCTGAAAATGCCATGACTGTGTATAACCAACTGATCAAATTAAAGAAGGAGGTAGATCTTAAATTACATGGCGTCTACCTGTCAGAATACCACAGAAAAAGACTGATACCAAGGGGCTTTAGGATTAACAATGTACCCACTATAGGCAGACAAAATTCTGATTTCTGCAGGAAATGGGTGGCTATATTGAACAAATGCTCCTTGGATCTAATCCTACTAGTGGTGGAAGAAGTTAGGAGCCAGATGCAGAAGACTAAAGAAGATATCAATATCCTGGAGGAAGTTAAAGGCCATATCCTAACACAAGACAAGTCAGAAAATTGGATGGAAAAGATCAATACCCAATTACGTGAATACAACAATGCCCTAATTGCCTTTAAAAATAAAAAGCTGGGTTATGTTATGGAGGATTATAAGGATAAAAAAGTGTACCGGTGGACACTCGGACCTGTTGAAAGAGCACAATACCAACCAAGAAGACAAAGGAGGTTCAGAACATTTGCACACCGACAACTGAATACTGTGGATTCCAGCTCTGGCTCAGATACTGAGTACTCAAGTGATCGTCTACAGGAGACAGAAAATCAACACAATGCACAGCCTTTTTTAGGCATTACCACCCGCTCCAGAGGAAGGGGCGAAGACCACATACACGCAGGGGCGGGTTTTGGAAGAAGACCCCCGTTACCACGCGGAAGGAGGAGGATGTGACTGTCAACCTTAGCCAACATATCCTGAATGACAGTGAGAGGAGAGTACTCATGAAGGGCCTCTCTTTTGTACCCACAACTAAACCTGATGATTTCACCGCATATATTGACACTATGCGCTTCCAAAGACAATTGAAATTGGGTGATTTTTTTCAGGGCAAAGAGTTGGAAGATAACAGACACCCTTTTAAGAAACCCAGCAAGTTTGAACCCCCTACAACCAATGCAAGCATCAAAACCTATACTCGCATTGTACAACAAAGACTTAGACAGGGAGAACATGGCCCCAGCAGAAATAATATGACAGCAAACGATTGGGAGGCTGTACAAACCCTCAGGAATGACAGTACTATAGTCATACGCCCAGCGGATAAGGGTGGTGCAGTTGTCCTGCAGGACTACCAGGATTACAAAGCTGAAATTGACAGACAACTATCGGACATTTCTACCTACATGCCTTTACCCGGTGATCCGACCATTAAATATAAGGCACAAATTGACTCGGTTATTGAACATGCAGCACGCATGAATTGGATAGATTCAACTACTAAAGAATGGTTGACTACAGACCATCCAGTGAGACCAATACTATATACGTTACCAAAAATACACAAACAGCTAATACACCCACCTGGGCGACCCATAGTTTCAGCACGGGGATCATTGTTGCAACCCCTGGCAAAGTTTGTTGATTCTCTTCTACAACCTCTAGTGGTGAGCATGCGGTCCTATCTACGGGACTCCTCTGCCCTTATCACGTACCTCACCAAACTGACTGACATACGACCAGGTGACGTGCTTGCCAGCCTTGATGTCACAAGCTTGTACACCATTATACCTCATGAGAAAGGGATGGAGATTATCACCAGCTGCCTGGAAAAATGCCCATATGTGGGACCACCAACTAGTTTTATTGTTGAGCTTTTATCCCTATGTCTCAAATTGAATTACTTTAAATTTGAGAGAAGATTCTACCTGCAACTCATGGGGACAGCCATGGGGTCAAACATGGCACCCGCATTTGCAAATCTTTATATGGAACATGTTGAAGAAAGCATATTCAAGGTATATGACAACAAACAGATACTTTTTTACAAGCGGTACATTGACGATATCGTGGTAATTTGGAGAGGAACGATTGAGTCCTTTGGCGAATGGGTTATATCCCTGAATGAAATAGGGGGTCAGGTCCAACTTAAAGAGGTTTCCAGTTATAACGAAGTGGACTTCCTGGATCTAAGAATCTTTAAGGTTGACAATAAACTGGGAACAACTCTGTTTAAGAAGACTACTGACAGGAATACACTGCTACACGCCACCAGCTATCATCCAAGATCGCTCATAAAAGCAATACCCAGGGCACAAATGCTGAGAGTCTGCCGCAATAATACTTCTGATGAGAGGAAAGAGGTACAATTAAATGAAATGGAATCAAGATTTTACAGCAGGGGATACAAAAGCAACATTGTAAAGGAAGCAAGGTCACAGGTGAATTTGGAGATTACTGAACGTGACAACCAGAAGAGAATGAACTTTGTCACGTCATATACTCCCAGCACAAGGACACTGGGGGTAACTCTAAAAGAAAAATGGGAGATCATTCAGACAGACCCATCATTACCCTATCAACACTACGGACCACCTAGGATTGGATACAAAAGGGGAAGGAACCTAAAGGATATTCTGATGAAAACAGACCCCACTGACAGCTACAATAAAGTAACACCAATTACCAAGAGAGGATCCTACAAATGTCCTAGTTGTGTAACATGTAATTCTATGTTGCAATGCAAGCAGTTCAGACACCCACACAACAATACAACCTACAAGATTAAGCATTATCTTACATGTACCACAAAATTTGTGGTATATATGTTGAACTGCAGTTGTGGACTTTTTTTTATATCGGTAAAACCTCTGACGACATCAAAAAGAGAATGGCCAACCATAGGAGTGCGATCCGGACTGCTATTGAAAAAGGGAAGAGTGACCAACCAGTGGCCAGACATTTCATGGAGAAGGGTCACTCCGTTGCTGACCTTAGATTTAAGCTCATTGATCACGTACCCCCACTTCCTAGGGGTGGTGATAGAGACACTCGTCTCCTACAAAAAGAAGCGGAGTGGATCTTCAAATTGGATACCATACACCCCAGAGGTCTGAATATGGGCATAGACTGGCACTGTTTTCTATGATCACTTATGATATATAGGGTGTATGATTCTCTCCCTATGTTGTTTATCTGACTGAAGCCTATGCATTAAGATATGGTGTTTCTTAGCTTACTTGCTAGAAGTGGTTACCCCCTTAATGCCTTTCCTACTTGTAGGCATCCCATATCTGAGCTTGCCCACTATATGGGTGGTACCCTCCCTGTTGTCACGAGTGACAATTGACTATGGAGGGCCAGTGCTCTACTTATCCGTGTAAATAGTATCTATCCATACCTCCCCATGTTAGTTATTGCACCTTGCGATCCTGTTGACATGCATATCACATTATTTGTTTAGCCTATTTTTTTATGACTACTTTTATTTCTATGTCTATGTACCGTTATACTGAACCATATACCAGAGCACCAGGATATCTTGTGCATATTCTTTAAGCAAGCTCTGATGGTACTTATGTGTCTCTGCTCCTCTAACACTATGGGTATTGACACAATTTTTTTGATATAGTGGGCCTGGTCCAATTAGGGCCAATCACAATATTAATACCGGAGCTGAGTACTATGATTGCTTGGATGGTGAACGATCTTCACTGTTCAGACTTTGGGGCATACACATAACAGGGGCGGTGACACCCAGCAACCAGAGTTTTTTATGTGCTTAAGGGGTTAGATATACTCTCTTTCCCAATAGAGTTTACACCTTCCCATAATGTGTCTGAGTTTATTGACTAAACGCTGGGTCCTGTTCACAGTTAAAGCCAATGTGTGTGATTCAAAATTTTTACATATAGAGGGGCTTGTCCTCTACAGCCAATTGATGCCTTAGGGGCGGACCGCCCGGATGTGATACGCATGCGCACTTCTTTAACTGTGAGGGATACGGTGCAGGCTGTAACACTTTGTAGTGGCCTGCATACATCTCTGCCTCACGCGATGTCTCAGCTGTATTATTGTGGCGATCTGGTAAGGCAAGCTCCACTATCGCTACCTTGTATTTGTACATATGAAGAGATGTAGCTGTTAGGATTATGTATACATGTTTTTTGATTGATTTTTTTGATTGATATGGCATCCGTAATACATGCTATATAGGATCCCTGTAGGTACGTTAGACATAGAATACTGCAATGTTTTTAACTTTTTGTTCACTGGCCTTTAAATTATGCATAACCAATTGTGCTTATTGAGCCTCAATTTTTGTGGATACTAGGGATATGGGTCTGAATGAATCGATCTGTAATACATGTCTCTATTATGCTATGACTCTGTATAGTGCTGCCAATTCTTTATGAATATTTGCTAATTGTGCTGCACTAAAATAGGCCCATACAGCCTGTTTCTGATATATGCTCCATTTTTTACTGTATGTGCCTTATAGTAATATTGGCTTTGAGGAGGGATGTATTTAGTTTTATCATAATTTTGTTGATTACTGCCCAGCTACAAGGATTATATATATTTGGGGTTCAGTGATGTAACCATTATTTGACTTTTCTTTCATGTAATTAACAAGAGTCCATGAGCTAGTGACGTATGGGATATACATTCCTACCAGGAGGGGCAAAGTTTCCCAAACCTTAAAATGCCTATAAATACACCCCTCACCACACCCACAAATCAGTTTTACAAACTTTGCCTCCAAGGGAGGTGGTGAAGTAAGTTTGTGCTAGATTCTACGTTGATATGCGCTCCGCAGCAAGTTGGAGCCCGGTTTTCCTCTCAGCGTGCAGTGAATGTCAGAGGGATGTGAGGAGAGTATTGCCTATTGAATGCAGTGATCTCCTTCTACGGGGTCTATTTCATAAGGTTCTCTGTTATCGGTCGTAGAGATTCATCTCTTACCTCCCTTTTCAGATCGACGATATACTCTTATATTTACCATTTCCTCTACTGATTCTCGTTTCAGTACTGGTTTGGCTTTCTACAAACATGTAGATGAGTGTCCTGGGGTAAGTAAGTCTTATTTTCTGTGACACTCTAAGCTATGGTTGGGCACTTTATTTATAAAGTTCTAAATATATGTATTCAAACATTTATTTGCCTTGACTCAGAATGTTCAACTTTCCTTATTTCCAGACAGTCAGTTTCATATTTGGGATTATGCTTTAATTATCATATTTTTTCTTACCTCAAAAATTTGACTTTTTTCCCTGTGGGCTGTTAGGCTCGCGGGGGCTGAAAATGCTTCATTTTATTGCGTCATTCTTGGCGCGGACTTTTTTGGCGCAAAAATTCTTTTCCGTTTCCGGCGTCATACGTGTCGCCGGAAGTTGCGTCATTTTTTGACGTTATTTTGCGCCAAAAGTGTCGGCGTTCCGGATGTGGCGTCATTTTTGGCGCCAACAGCATTTAGGCGCCAAATAATGTGGGCGTCTTATTTGGCGCCAAAAAATATGGGCGTCGCTTTTGTCTCCACATTATTTCAGTCTCATTTTTCATTTGCTTCTGGTTGCTAGAAGCTTGATGTTTGGCATTTTTTTCCCATTCCTGAAACTGTCTTATAAGGAATTTGATCTATTTTGCTTTATATGTTGTTTTTTCTCTTACATATTGCAAGATGTCTCACGTTGCATCTGAGCCAGAAGATACTACAGGAAAACCTCTGCCTGCTGGATCTACCAAAGCTAAGTGTATCTGCTGTAAACTTTTGGTAGTTATTCCTCCAGCTGTTGTTTGTATTAAATGTCATGACAAACTTGTTAATGCAGATAATATTTCCTTTAGTGATGTACCATTGCCTGTTGCAGTTCCCTCAACATCTAAGGTGCAGAATGTTCCTGATAACATAAGAGATTTTGTTTCTGAATCCATAAAGAAGGCTTTGTCTGTTATTTCTCCTTCTAGAAAACGTAAAAAGTCTTTCTCTTGTTAAGTGTATCCAGTCCACGGATCATCCATTACTTATGGGATATTCTCCTTCCCAACAGGAAGTTGCAAGAGGATCACCCACAGCAGAGCTGCTATATAGCTCCTCCCCTAACTGTCATATCCAGTCATTCTCTTGCAAGCCTCAACCAAGATGGAGGTCGTAAGAGGAGTGTGGTGTTTTATACTTGTTTTATTCTTCAATCAAAAGTTTGTTATTTTTAAATGGTGCCGGAGTGTACTGTTTATCTCAGGCAGTATTTAGAAGAAGAATCTGCCTGCGTTTTCTATGATCTTAGCAGAAGTAACTAAGATCCATGGCTGTTCTCACATATTCTGAGGAGTGAGGTAACTTCAGAGAGGGAATGGCGTGCAGGTTTTCCTGCAATAAGGTATGTGCAGTTAATATTTTTCTAGGGATGGAATTTGCTAGAAAATGCTGCTTATACCGGATTAATGTAAGTAAAGCCTTAAATGCAGTGATAGCTACTGGTATCAGGCTTATTAACAGAGATACATACTCTTATAAAAGTGTAATATAAAACGTTTGCTGGCATGTTAATCGTTTTTATATATGTTTGGTGACAAAACTTATTGGGGCCTAGTTTTTTTCCACATGGCTGGTTTGAAAAAATGAGGCCTCTGTCTGCCTAGAGACAGTTTCCTGAAGCTTTCCACTGTTGCAATATGAGTGGGAAGGGCCTATTTTAGTGCTTTTCTGTGCAGATAAAAATACTGACAGAGACATTCAGCTTCCCTCTGCATGATACAGGACATCTCTGAAGGGCTCAAAAGGCTTCAAAGTCGTGTTTGAGGAGGGTAACAATCACAGTAGACTGTGGCAGTTGTTGTGACTGTGTTTAAAAAACGTTTTTGTCATTTATTATTCTGTTTTTGTTATTAAGGGGTTAATCATCCATTTGCAAGTGGGTGCAATGCTCTGCTGACTTGTTACATACACTGTAAAATTTTGTTAGTGTAACTGCCTTTTTTCACTGTTATTTCAAATTTTATCAAAATTTGTTTCTCTTAAAGGCACAGTAACGTTTTTTATATTGCTTGTTAACTTGCTTTAAAGTGTTTTCCAAGCTTGCTAGTCTCATTGCTAGTCTGTACAAACATGTCTGAAACAGAGGATACTTGTTCATTATGTTTAAAAGCCATGGTGGAGCCCCATAGGAGAATGTGTACTAAATGTATTGATTTCACCTTAAACAGTAAAGATCAGTCTTTATCTATAAAAGAATTGTCACCAGAGGGGTCTGTCGAGGGGGAAGTTATGCCGACTAACTCTCCCCACGTGTCGGACCCTTCGCCTCCCACTCAAGGGACGCACGCTAATATGGCGCCAAGTACATCAGGGACGCCCATAGCGATTACTTTGCAGGACATGGCTGCAATCATGAATAATACCCTGTCAGAGGTATTATCCAGATTGCCTGAATTGAGAGGCAAGCGCGATAGCTCTGGGGTTAGACGAGATACAGAGCGCGTAGATGCTGTAAGAGCCATGTCTGATACTGCGTCACAATATGCAGAACCTGAGGACGGAGAGCTTCAGTCTGTGGGTGACGTCTCTGATTCGGGGAGACCTGATTCAGAGATTTCTAATTTTAAATTTAAGCTTGAGAACCTGCTTGGGGAGGTATTAGCTGCTCTGAATAACAGTGACACAATTGCAGTGCCAGAGAAATTGTGTAGGCTGGATAAATACTATGCAGTGCCGGTGAGTACTGATGTTTTTCCAATACCTAAAAGGCTTACAGAAATTATTAGTAAGGAGTGGGATAGGCCCGGTGTGCCCTTTTCCCCACCTCCTATATTTAGAAAAATGTTTCCAATAGATGCCACTACACGGGACTTATGGCAGACTGTCCCTAAGGTGGAGGGAGCAGTTTCTACTTTAGCAAAGCGTACCACTATCCCGGTTGAGGACAGTTGTGCTTTTTCAGATCCAATGGATAAAAAAATTAGAGGGTTACCTTAAGAAAATGTTTATTCAACAAGGTTTTATTTTACAGCCCCTTGCATGCATTGCGCCTGTCACTGCTGCGGCGGCATTCTGGTTTGAGGCCCTGGAAGAGGCCATCCATACAGCTCCATTGACTGAAATTGTTGACAAGCTTAGAACTCTTAAGCTAGCTAACTCATTTGTTTCTGATGCCATTGTTCATTTGACTAAACTAACGGCTAAGAATTCTGGATTCGCCATCCAGGCGCGTAGGGCGCTATGGCTCCAATCCTGGTCAGCTGATGTGACTTCAAAGTCTAAATTACTCAACATTCCTTTCAAGGGGCAGACCTTATTCGGGCCTGGTTTGAAAGAAATTATTGCTGACATTACTGGAGGTAAGGGTCATACCCTTCCTCAGGACAGGGCCAAATCAAAGGCCAAACAGTCTAATTTTCGTGCCTTTCGAAATTCCAAGGCAGGTGCAGCATCAACTTCCTCCGCTTCAAGACAAGAGGGAACTTTTGCTCAATCTAAGCAGGCCTGGAAACCTAACCAGTCCTGGAACAAAGGCAAGCAGGCCAGAAAGCCTGCTGCTGTCTCTAAGACAGCATGAAGGAACGGCCCCCTATCCGGCGACGGATCTAGTAGGGGGCAGACTTTTTCTCTTCGCCCAGGCATGGGCAAGAGATGTTCAGGATCCCTGGGCGTTGGAGATCATATCTCAGGGATATCTTCTGGACTTCAAAGCTTCCCCTCCACAAGGGAGATTTCATCTTTCAAGGTTATCTGCAAATCAGATAAAGAAAGAGGCATTCCTACGCTGTGTGCAAGACCTCCTAGTAATGGGAGTGATCCATCCAGTTCCACGGACGGAACAAGGACAGGGTTTTTATTCAAATCTGTTTGTGGTTCCCAAAAAAGAGGGAACCTTCAGACCAATTTTGGATCTAAAGATCTTAAACAAATTCCTCAGAGTTCCATCTTTCAAAATGGAAACTATTCGGACCATCCTTCCCATGATCCAAGAGGGGTCAGTACATGACCACAGTGGACTTAAAGGATGCCTACCTTCACATACCGATTCACAAAGATCATCATCGGTTCCTAAGGTTTGCCTATCTAGACAGGCATTACCAATTTGTAGCTCTTCCCTTCGGGTTGGCTACAGCCCCGAGAATCTTTACGAAGGTTCTGGGCTCACTTCTGGCGGTTCTAAGACCGCGAGGCATAGCGGTGGCTCCGTATCTAGACGACATCCTGATACAGGCGTCAAGCTTTCAAATTGCCAAGTCTCATACAGAGATAGTTCTGGCATTTCTGAGATCGCACGGGTGGAAAGTGAACGAGGAAAAGAGTTCTCTATCCCCACTCACAAGAGTCTCCTTCTTAGGGACTCTTATAGATTCTGTAGAGATGAAAATTTACCGGACGGAGTCCAGGTTATCAAAGCTTCTAAATGCTTGCCGTATTCTTCATTCCATTCCGCGCCCTTCGGTGGCTCAGTGTATGGAGGTGATCGGCTTAATGGTAGCGGCAATGGACATAGTGCCATTTGCGCGCCTACATCTCAGACCGCTGCAATTATGCATGCTAAGTCAGTGGAATGGGGATTACACAGATTTGTCCCCTCTGCTAAATCTGGATCAAGAGACCAGAGATTCTCTTCTCTGGTGGTTGTCTCGGGTCCACCTGTCAGAGGGTATGACCTTTCGCAGGCCAGATTGGACAATTGTAACAACAGATGCCAGCCTTCTAGGTTGGGGTGCAGTCTGGAACTCCCTGAAGGCACAGGGATCGTGGACTCAGGAGGAGAAACTCCTTCCGATAAATATTTTGGAGTTAAGAGCAATATTCAATGATCTTCTGGCTTGACCTCAGTTAGCAACACTGAGGTTCATCAGATTTCAGTCGGACAATATCACGACTGTGGCTTACATCAAACATCAAGGGGGAACCAGGAGTTCCCTAGCAATGTTAGAAGTCTCAAAAATAATTCGCTGGGCAGAGACTCACTCTTGCCACCTGTCAGCAATCCATATCCCAGGCGTGGAGAACTGGGAGGCGGATTTTTCACCCGGGGGAGTGGGAACTCCATCCGGAGGTGTTTGCTCAATTGATTCATCGTTGGGGCAAACCAGAGTTGGATCTCATGGCGTCTCGCCAGAACGCCAAGCTTCCTTGTTACGGATCCAGGTCCAGGGACCCAGAAGCGACGCTGATAGATGCTCTAGCAGCGCCTTGGTTCTTCAACCTGGCTTATGTGTTTCCACCGTTTCCTCTGCTCCCTCGACTGATTGCCAAAATCAAACAGGAGAGAGCATCAGTGATTCTAATAGCGCCTGCGTGGCCACGCAGGACCTGGTATGCAGACCTAGTGGACATGTCATCCTTTCCACCATGGACTCTGCCTCTAAGACAGGACCTTCTAATACAAGGTCCTTTCAATCATCCAAATCTAATTTCTCTGAGACTGACTGCATGGAGATTGAACTCTTGATTCTATCAAAGCGTGGCTTCTCCGAGTCAGTCATTGATACCTTAATACAGGCACGAAAGCCTGTTACCAGGAAAATCTATCACAAGATATGGCGTACATATCTTTACTGGTGTGAATCCAAGAATTACTCATGGAGTAAGGTTAGGATTCCTAGGATATTGTCCTTTCTCCAAGAGGGTTTGGACAAAGGATTATCAGCTAGTTCTTTAAAGGGACAGATTTCTGCTCTGTCTATTCTTTTGCACAAGCGTCTGGCAGAGGTTCCAGACGTCCAGGCATTTTGTCAGGCTTTGGTTAGAATTAAGCCTGTGTTTAAACCTGTTGCTCCCCCATGGAGCTTAAACTTGGTTCTTAAAGTTCTTCAAGGAGTTCCGTTTGAACCCCTTCATTCCATTGATATTAAGCTTTTATCTTGGAAAGTTCTGTTTTTGATGGCTATTTCCTTGGCTCGGAGAGTCTCTGAGCTATCTGCCTTACAATGTGATTCTCCTTATCTGATTTTTCATGCAGATAAGGTAGTTCTGCGTACCAAACCTGGGTTTTTACCTAAGGTGGTTTCTAACAAGAATATCAATCAAGAGATTGTTGTTCCATCATTGTGTCCTAATCCTTCTTCAAAGAAGGAACGTCTTTGACATAATCTGGACGTAGTCCGTGCCTTGAAGTTTTACTTACAAGCTACTAAAGATTTTCGTCAAACATCTTCCCTGTTTGTCGTTTATTCTGGACAGAGGAGAGGTCAAAAAGCTTCGGCAACCTCTCTTTCCTTTTGGCTTCGGAGTATTATACGCCTAGCCTATGAGTCTGCTGGACAGCAGCCCCCTGAAAGAATTACAGCTCATTCTACTAGAGCTTTGGCTTCCACCTGGGCCTTTAAAAATGAGGCCTCTGTTGAACAGATTTGCAAGGCCGCGACTTGGTCTTCGCTTCACACTTTTTCCAAATTTTACAAATTTGATACTTTTGCTTCTTCGGGGGCTGTTTTTGGGAGAAAGGTTCTTCAGGCAGTGGTTCCTTCCGCTTAATCCTGCCTTGTCCCTCCCATCATCCGTGTACTTTAGCTTTGGTATTGGTATCCCATAAGTAATGGATGATCCGTGGACTGGATACACTTAACAAGAGAAAACATAATTTATGCTTACCTGATAAATTTATTTCTCTTGTAGTGTATCCAGTCCACGGCCCGCCCTGTCCTTTTAAGGCAGGTCTAAATTTTAATTAAACTACAGTCACCACTGCACCCTATGGTTTCTCCTTTCTCTGTTTGTTTTCGGTCGAATGACTGGATATGACAGTTAGGGGAGGAGCTATATAGCAGCTCTGCTGTGGGTGATCCTCTTGCAACTTCCTGTTGGGAAGGAGAATATCCCATAAGTAATGGATGATCCGTGGACTGGATACACTACAAGAGAAATAAATTTATCAGGTAAGCATAAATTATGTTTTTAAATCTTCTCTCTCTACAGATCAATTTTTAAATGAACATCATCATTCTGATTCTTTGGACTCTTCTGGTTCAGAGGATTCTGTCTCAGAGATTGATGCTGATAAATCTTCATATTTATTTAAGATGGAATTTATTCGCTCTTTACTTAAAGAAGTACTAATTGCTTTAGAAATAGAGGATTCTAGTCCTCTTGATACTAATTCTATACGTTTGGATAAGGTTTTTAAAGCTCCTGCGGTTATTCCAGAAGTCTTTCCTGTTCCTAATGCTATTTCTGCAGTAATTGCTAAGGAATGGGATAAATTGGGTAATTCATTTACTCCTTCTAAACGTTTTAAGCAATTATATCCTGTTCCGCCTGACAGGTTAGAATTTTGGGACAAAATCCCTAAAGTTGATGGGGCTATTTCTACCCTTGCTAAACGTACTACCATTCCTACATCAGATGGTACCTCGTTTAAGGATCCTTTAGATAGAAAAATTGAATCTTTTCTAAGAAAAGCTTATCTATGTTCAGGTAATCTTCTTAGACCTGCTATATCATTGGCTGATGTTGCTGCAGCTTCAACTTTTTGGTTGGAAACTCTAGCGCAACAAGTAACAAATCGTGATTCTCATGATATTATTATTCTTCTCCAGCATGCTAATAATTTCATCTGTGATGCCATTTTTGATATTATTAGAGTTGATGTTAGATTTATGTCTCTGGCTATCTTAGCCAGAAGAGCTTTATGGCTTAAGACTTGGAATGCTGATATGGCTTCTAAATCAACTCTACTTTCCATTTCTTTCCAGGGAAACAAATTATTTGGTTCTCAGTTGGATTCTATTATTTCAACTGTTACTGGTGGGAAAGGATCTTTTTTACCACAGGATAAAAAGTCTAAAGGTAAAAACAGGGCTAACAATCGTTTTCGTTCCTTTCGTTTCAACAAAGAACAAAAGCCTGATCCTTCGTCCTCAGGAGCAGTTTCAGTTTGGAAACCATCTCCAGTCTGGAATAAATCCAAGCCTGCTAGAAAGGCAAAGCCTGCTTCTAAGTTCACATGAAGGTACGGCCCTCATTCCAGTTCAGCTGGTAGGGGGCAGGTTACGTTTTTTCAAAGAAATTTGGATCAATTCTGTTCTCAATCTTTGGATTCAGAACATTGTTTCAGAAGGGTACAGAATTGGTTTCAAGATGAGACCTCCTGCAAAGAGATTTTTTCTTTCCCATGTCCCAGTAAATCCAGTGAAAGCTCAAGCATTTCTGAATTGTGTTTCAGATCTAGAGTTGGCTGGAGTAATTATGCCAGTTCCAGTTCCGGAACAGGGGATGGGGTTTTATTCAAATCTCTTCATTGTACCAAAGAAGGAGAATTCCTTCAGACCAGTTCTGGATCTAAAATTATTGAATCGTTATGTAAGGATACCAACGTTCAAGATGGTAACTGTAAGGACTATATTGCCTTTTGTTCAGCAAGGGAATTATATGTCCACAATAGATTTACAGGATGCATATCTGCATATTCCGATTCATCCAGATCATTATCAGTTCCTGAGATTCTCTTTTCTAGACAAGCATTACCAATTTGTGGCTCTACCGTTTGGCCTTGCTACAGCTCCAAGAATTTTCACAAAGATTCTCGGTGCCCTTCTGTCTGTAATCAGAGAACAGGGTATTGTGGTATTTCCTTATTTGGACGATATCTTGGTACTTGCTCCGTCTTTACATTTAGCAGAATCTCATACGAATCGACTTGTGTTGTTTCTTCAAGATCATGGTTGGAGGATCAATTTACCAAAAAGTTCTTTGATTCCTCAAACAAGGGTAACCTTTCTGGGTTTCCAGATAGATTCAGTGTCCATGACTTTGTCTTTAACAGACAAGAGACGTCTAAAATTGATTACAGCCTGTCGAAACCTTCAGTCTCAATCATTCCCTTCGGTAGCCTTATGCATGGAAATTCTAGGTCTTATGACTGCTGCATCGGACGCGATCCCCTTTGCTCGTTTTCACATGCGACCTCTTCAGCTCTGTATGCTGAACCAATGGTGCAGGGATTACACGAAGATATATCAATTAATATCTTTAAAACCGATTGTTCGGCACTCTCTAACGTGGTGGACAGATCACCATCGTTTAATTCAGGGGGCTTCTTTTGTTCTTCCGACCTGGACTGTAATTTCAACAGATGCAAGTCTCACAGGTTGGGGAGCTGTGTGGGGATCTCTGACGGCACAAGGAGTTTGGGAATCTCAGGAGGTGAGATTACCGATCAATATCTTGGAACTCCGTGCAGTTTTCAGAGCTCTTCAGTTTTGGCCTCTTCTGAAGAGAGAATCGTTCATTTGTTTTCAGACAGACAATGTCACAACTGTGGCATACATCAATCATCAAGGAGGGACTCACAGTCCTCTGGCTATGAAAGAAGTATCTCGAATTTTGGTTTGGGCGGAATCCAGCTCCTGTCTAATCTCTGCGGTTCATATCCCAGGTGTAGACAATTGGGAAGCGGATTATCTCAGTCGCCAAACGTTGCATCCGGGCGAATGGTCCCTTCACCCAGAGGTATTTCTTCAGATTGTTCAAATGTGGGGGCTCCCAGAGATAGATCTGATGGCCTCTCATCTAAACAAGAAACTTCCCAGGTATCTGTCCAGATCCCGGGATCCTCAGGCGGAGGCAGTGGATGCATTATCACTTCCTTGGAAGTATCATCCTGCCTATATCTTTCCGCCTCTAGTTCTTCTTCCAAGAGTAATCTCCAAGATTCTGAGGGAATGCTCGTTTGTTCTGCTAATAGCTCCGGCATGGCCTCACAGGTTTTGGTATGCGGATCTTGTCCGGATGGCATCTTGCCAACCATGGACTCTTCCGTTAAGACCAGACCTTCTGTCTCAAGGTCCTTTTTTCCATCCGGATCTGAAATCCTTAAATTTAAAGGTATGGAGATTGAACGCTTGATTCTTGGTCATAGAGGTTTCTCTGACTCCGTGATTAATACTATGTTACAGGCTCGTAAATCTGTATCTCGAGAGATATATTATAGAGTCTGGAAGACTTATATTTCTTGGTGTCTTTCTCATCATTTTTCTTGGCATTCTTTTAGAATACCGAGAATTTTACAGTTTCTTCAGGATGGTTTAGATAAGGGTTTGTCCGCGAGTTCTTTGAAAGGACAAATCTCCGCTCTTTCTGTTCTTTTTCACAGAAAGATTGCTATTCTTCCTGATATTCATTGTTTTGTACAAGCTTTGGTTCGTATAAAACCTGTCATTAAGTCAATTTCTTCTCCATGGAGTTTGAATTTGGTTTTGGGAGCTCTTCAAGCTCCTCCGTTTGAACCTATGCATTCATTGGACATTAAATTACTTTCTTGGAAAGTTTTGTTCCTTTTGGCCATCTCTACTGCTAGAATAGTTTCTGAATTATCTGCTCTTTCGTGTGAGTCTCCTTTTCTGATTTTTTCATCAGGATAAGGCGGTGTTGCGAACTTCTTTTGAATTTTTACCTAAAGTTGTGAATTCCAACAACATTAGTAGAGAAATTGTGGTTCCTTCATTATGTCCTAATCCTAAGAATTCTAAGGAGAAATCATTGCATTCTTTGGATGTTGTTAGAGCTTTGAAATATTATGTTGAAGCTACGAAATCTTTCCGTAAGACTTCTAGTCTATTTGTTATCTTTTCCGGTTCTAGGAAAGGCCAGAAAGCTTCTGCCATTTCTTTGGCATCTTGGTTGAAATCTTTAATTCATCTTGCCTATGTTGAGTCGGGTAAAATTCCGCCTCAAAGAATTACAGCTCATTCTACTAGGTCAGTTTCTACTTCCTGGGCGTTTAGGAATGAAGCTTCGGTTGACCAGATCTGCAAAGCAGCAACTTGGTCCTCTTTGCATACTTTTACTAAATTCTACCATTTTGATGTATTTTCTTCTTCTGAAGCAGTTTTTGGTAGAAAAGTTCTTCAGGCAGCGGTTTCAGTTTGAATCTTCTGCTTATGTTTTTTGTTGAACTTTATTTTGGGTGTGGATTATTTTCAGCAGGAATTGGCTGTCTTTATTTTATCCCTCCCTCTCTAGTGACTCTTGTGTGGAAAGATCCACATCTTGGGTAGTCATTATCCCATACGTCACTAGCTCATGGACTCTTGTTAATTACATGAAAGAAAACATAATTTATGTAAGAACTTACCTGATAAATTCATTTCTTTCATATTAACAAGAGTCCATGAGGCCCACCCTTTTTTGTGGTGGTTATGATTTTTTTGTATAAAGCACAATTATTCCAATTCCTTATTTTATATGCTTCGCACTTTTTTTCTTATCACCCCACTTCTTGGCTATTCGTTAAACTGATTTGTGGGTGTGGTGAGGGGTGTATTTATAGGCATTTTAAGGTTTGGGAAACTTTGCCCCTCCTGGTAGGAATGTATATCCCATACGTCACTAGCTCATGGACTCTTGTTAATATGAAAGAAATGAATTTATCAGGTAAGTTCTTACATAAATTATGTTTTTGTATTTACTATACACTGTATGTCTGGTTGCTATGACAACCAGTTTTGGCGGTTTTTCACAAGGGGGAGGGGTCTAGGTATGTTTAAATGTTGGCTTCACTTGTATGTTGTTGGTCTGATGAAGGGGAGCATTCCCCGAAACGTTACCTATTAAACTATCTGTTTGAATTTAAGTCCAGAGAGTGCTGTTTTCTATTCTACTACATATCACCGACTCTAGCACCCTGGCCCTTGGAGAATTGTTTGTGAGAGTGCAACTGACTCATTTTGCCTATATATATATATATATATATATATATGTGTATATCCTTTTTTGAACTTTAGACTTTAAAGTTTTTTTTTTTTTTTAAAAAAGCAGAAAATTATACTACATTGAACTACTATTCTGGTCAGTATCAAGTCAGTTTGTTTTTAAATGTGTCTTAATTGTTCTTCTTTGTTTTATTATATTGGATATCAATGCTGCATTTCTTTCATGTAATTAACAAGAGTCCATGAGCTAGTGACGTATGGGATATACATTCCTACCAGGAGGGGCAAAGTTTCCCAAACCTTAAAATGCCTATAAATACACCCCTCACCACACCCACAAATCAGTTTTACAAACTTTGCCTCCAAGGGAGGTGGTGAAGTAAGTTTGTGCTAGATTCTACGTTGATATGCGCTCCGCAGCAAGTTGGAGCCCGGTTTTCCTCTCAGCGTGCAGTGAATGTCAGAGGGATGTGAGGAGAGTATTGCCTATTGAATGCAGTGATCTCCTTCTACGGGGTCTATTTCATAAGGTTCTCTGTTATCGGTCGTAGAGATTCATCTCTTACCTCCCTTTTCAGATCGACGATATACTCTTATATTTACCATTTCCTCTACTGATTCTCGTTTCAGTACTGGTTTGGCTTTCTACAAACATGTAGATGAGTGTCCTGGGGTAAGTAAGTCTTATTTTCTGTGACACTCTAAGCTATGGTTGGGCACTTTATTTATAAAGTTCTAAATATATGTATTCAAACATTTATTTGCCTTGACTCAGAATGTTCAACTTTCCTTATTTCCAGACAGTCAGTTTCATATTTGGGATTATGCTTTAAATTATCATATTTTTTCTTACCTCAAAAATTTGACTTTTTTCTCTGTGGGCTGTTAGGCTCGCGGGGGCTGAAAATGCTTCATTTTATTGCGTCATTTTTGGCGCGGACTTTTTTGGCGCAAAAATTCTTTTCCGTTTCCGGCGTCATACGTGTCGCCGGAAGTTGCGTCATTTTTGACGTTATTTTGCGCCAAAGATGTCGGCGTTCCGGATGTGGCGTCATTTTTGGCGCCAAAAGCATTTAGGCGCCAAATAATGTGGGCGTCTTATTTGGCGCCAAAAAATATGGGCGTCGCTTTTGTCTCCACATTATTTCAGTCTCATTTTTCATTTGCTTCTGGTTGCTAGAAGCTTGATGTTTGGCATTTTTTTCCCATTCCTGAAACTGTCTTATAAGGAATTTGATCTATTTTGCTTTATATGTTGTTTTTTCTCTTACATATTGCAAGATGTCTCACGTTGCATCTGAGCCAGAAGATACTACAGGAAAACCACTGCCTGCTGGATCTACCAAAGCTAAGTGTATCTGCTGTAAACTTTTGGTAGCTATTCCTCCAGCTGTTGTTTGTAATAATTGTCATGACAAACTTGTTAAAGCAGATAATATTTCCTTTAGTGATGTACCATTGCCTGTTGCAGTTCCCTCAACATCTAAGGTGCAGAATGTTCCTGATAACATAAGAGATTTTGTTTCTGAATCCATAAAGAAGGCTTTGTCTGTTATTTCTCCTTCTAGTAAACGTAAAAAGTCTTTTAAATCTTCTCTCTCTACAGATGAATTTTTAAATGAACACCATCATTCTGATTCTTTGGACTCTTCTGGTTCAGAGGATTCTGTCTCAGAGATTGATGCTGATAAATCTTCATATTTATTTAAGATGGAATTTATTCGCTCTTTACTTAAAGAAGTACTAATTGCTTTAGAAATAGAGGATTCTAGTCCTCTTGATACTAATTCTATACGTTTGGATAAGGTTTTTAAAGCTCCTGCGGTTTTTCCAGAAGTCTTTCCTGTTCCTAATGCTATTTCTGCAGTAATTGCTAAGGAATGGGATAAATTGGGTAATTCTTTTACTCCTTCTAAACGTTTTAAGCAATTATATCCTGTTCCGCCTGACAGGTTAGAATTTTGGGACAAAATCCCTAAAGTTGATGGGGCTATTTCTACCCTTGCTAAACGTACTACCATTCCTACGTCAGATGGTACCTCGTTTAAAGATCCTTTAGATAGAAAAATTGAATCTTTTCTAAGAAAAGCTTATCTATGTTCAGGTAATCTTCTTAGACCTGCTATATCATTGGCTGATGTTGCTGCAGCTTCAACTTTTTGGTTGGAAACTCTAGCGCAACAAGTAACAAATCGTGATTCTCATGATATTATTATTCTTCTCCAGCATGCTAATAATTTCATCTGTGATGCCATTTTTGATATTATTAGAGTTGATGTTAGATTTATGTCTCTGGCTATCTTAGCCAGAAGAGCTTTATGGCTTAAGACTTGGAATGCTGATATGGCTTCTAAATCAACTCTACTTTCCATTTCTTTCCAGGGAAACAAATTATTTGGTTCTCAGTTGGATTCTATTATTTCAACTGTTACTGGTGGGAAAGGAACTTTTTTACCACAGGATAAAAAGTCTAAAGGTAAAAACAGGGCTAACATTCGTTTTCGTTCCTTTCGTTTCAACAAAGAACAAAAGCCTGATCCTTCGTCCTCAGGAGCAGTTTCAGTTTGGAAACCATCTCCAGTCTGGAATAAATCCAAGCCTGCTAGAAAGGCAAAGCTTGCTTCTAAGTTCACATGAAGGTACGGCCCTCATTCCAGTTCAGCTGGTAGGGGGCAGGTTACGTTTTTTCAAAGAAATTTGGATCAATTCTTTGGATTCAGAACATTGTTTCAGAAGGGTACAGAATTGGTTTTAAGATGAGACCTCCTGCAAAGAGATTTTTTTCTTTCCCATGTCCCAGTAAATCCAGTGAAAGCTCAAGCATTTCTGAATTGTGTTTCAGATCTAGAGTTGGCTGGAGTATTTATGCCAGTTCCAGTTCCGGAACAGGGGATGGGGTTTTATTCAAATCTCTTCATTGTACCAAAGAAGGAGAATTCCTTCAGACCAGTTCTGGATCTAAAATGATTGAATCGTTATGTAAGGATACCAACGTTCAAGATGGTAACTGTAAGGACTATATTGCCTTTTGTTCAGCAAGGGAATTATATGTCCACAATAGATTTACAGGATGCATATCTGCATATTCCAATTCATCCAGATCATTATCAGTTCCTGAGATTCTCTTTTCTAGACAAGCATTACCAATTTGTGGCTCTACCGTTTGGCCTTGCTACAGCTCCAAGAATTTTCACAAAGATTCTCGGTGCCCTTCTGTCTGTAATCAGAGAACAGGGTATTGTGGTATTTCCTTATTTGGACGATATCTTGGTACTTGCTCCGTCTTTACATTTAGCAGAGTCTCATACGAATCGACTTGTGTTGTTTCTTCAAGATCATGGTTGGAGGATCAATTTACCAAAAAGTTCTTTGATTCCTCAAACAAGGGTAACCTTTCTGGGTTTCCAGATAGATTCAGTGTCCATGACTTTGTCTTTAACAGACAAGAGACGTCTAAAATTGATTACAGCCTGTCGAAACCTTCAGTCTCAATCATTCCCTTCGGTAGCCTTATGCATGGAAATTCTAGGTCTTATGACTGCTGCATCGGACGCGATCCCCTTTGCTCGTTTTCACATGCGACCTCTTCAGCTCTGTATGCTGAACCAATGGTGCAGGGATTACACGAAGATATATCAATTAATATCTTTAAAACCGATTGTTCGGCACTCTCTAACGTGGTGGACAGATCACCATCGTTTAATTCAGGGGGCTTCTTTTGTTCTTCCGACCTGGACTGTAATTTCAACAGATGCAAGTCTCACAGGTTGGGGAGCTGTGTGGGGATCTCTGACGGCACAAGGAGTTTGGGAATCTCAGGAGGTGAGATTACCGATCAATATCTTGGAACTCCGTGCAGTTTTCAGAGCTCTTCAGTTTTGGCCTCTTCTGAAGAGAGAATCATTCATTTGTTTTCAGACAGACAATGTCACAACTGTGGCATACATCAATCATCAAGGAGGGACTCACAGTCCTCTGGCTATGAAAGAAGTATCTCGAATTTTGGTTTGGGCGGAATCCAGCTCCTGTCTAATCTCTGCGGTTCATATCCCAGGTGTAGACAATTGGGAAGCGGATTATCTCAGTCGCCAAACGTTGCATCCAGGCGAATGGTCTCTTCACCCAGAGGTATTTCTTCAGATTGTTCAATTGTGGGGGCTCCCAGAGATAGATCTGATGGCCTCTCATCTAAACAAGAAACTTCCCAGGTATCTGTCCAGATCCCGGGATCCTCAGGCGGAGGCAGTGGATGCATTATCACTTCCTTGGAAGTATCATCCTGCCTATATCTTTCCGCCTCTAGTTCTTCTTCCAAGAGTAATCTCCAAGATTCTGAGGGAATGCTCGTTTGTTCTGCTAATAGCTCCGGCATGGCCTCACAGGTTTTGGTATGCGGATCTTGTCCGGATGGCATCTTGCCAGCCATGGACTCTTCCGTTAAGACCAGACCTTCTGTCACAAGGTCCTTTTTTCCATCCGGATCTGAAATCCTTAAATTTAAAGGTATGGAGATTGAACGCTTGATTCTTGGTCATAGAGGTTTCTCTGACTCCGTGATTAATACTATGTTACAGGCTCGTAAATCTGTATCTCGAGAGATATATTATAGAGTCTGGAAGACTTATATTTCTTGGTGTCTTTCTCATCATTTTTCTTGGCATTTTTTTAGAATACCGAGAATTTTACAGTTTCTTCAGGATGGTTTAGATAAGGGTTTGTCCGCAAGTTCTTTGAAAGGACAAATCTCCGCTCTTTCTGTTCTTTTTCACAGAAAGATTGCTATTCTTCCTGATATTCATTGTTTTGTACAAGCTTTGGTTCGTATAAAACCTGTCATTAAGTCAATTTCTCCTCCTTGGAGTTTGAATTTGGTTCTGGGAGCTCTTCAAGCTCCTCCGTTTGAACCTATGCATTCATTGGACATTAAATTACTTTCTTGGAAAGTTTTGTTCCTTTTGGCCATCTCTTCTGCTAGAAGAGTTTCTGAATTATCTGCTCTTTCGTGTGAGTCTCCTTTTCTGATTTTTCATCAGGATAAGGCGGTGTTGCGAACTTCTTTTGAATTTTTACCTAAAGTTGTGAATTCCAACAACATTAGTAGAGAAATTGTGGTTCCTTCATTATGTCCTAATCCTAAGAATTCTAAGGAGAAATCATTGCATTCTTTGGATGTTGTTAGAGCTTTGAAATATTATGTTGAAGCTACGAAATCTTTCCGTAAGACTTCTAGTCTATTTGTTATCTTTTCCGGTTCTAGGAAAGGCCAGAAAGCTTCTGCCATTTCTTTGGCATCTTGGTTGAAATCTTTAATTCATCTTGCCTATGTTGAGTCGGGTAAAATTCCGCCTCAAAGAATTACAGCTCATTCTACTAGGTCAGTATCTACTTCCTGGGCGTTTAGGAATGAAGCTTCGGTTGACCAGATCTGCAAAGCAGCAACTTGGTCCTCTTTGCATACTTTTACTAAATTCTACCATTTTGATGTATTTTCTTCTTCTGAAGCAGTTTTTGGTAGAAAAGTTCTTCAGGCAGCGGTTGCAGTTTGAATCTTCTGCTTATGTTTTTTGTTAAACTTTATTTTGGGTGTGGATTATTTTCAGCAGGAATTGGCTGTCTTTATTTTATCCCTCCCTCTCTAGTGACTCTTGTGTGGAAAGTTCCACATCTTGGGTAGTCATTATCCCATACGTCACTAGCTCATGGACTCTTGTTAATTACATGAAAGAAAACATAATTTATGTAAGAACTTACCTGATAAATTCATTTCTTTCATATTAACAAGAGTCCATGAGGCCCACCCTTTTTTGTGGTGGTTATGATTTTTTTGTATAAAGCACAATTATTCCAATTCCTTATTTTATATGCTTCGCACTTTTTTTCTTATCACCCCACTTCTTGGCTATTCGTTAAACTGATTTGTGGGTGTGGTGAGGGGTGTATTTATAGGCATTTTAAGGTTTGGGAAACTTTGCCCCTCCTGGTAGGAATGTATATCCCATACGTCACTAGCTCATGGACTCTTGTTAATATGAAAGAAATGAATTTATCAGGTAAGTTCTTACATAAATTATGTTTTTTCTTACCCTTTGTAATTTAATGCCAGTAAATGTTGTTCATTGTCCATAATATTACAGTTTTTATGGTGCATAAAACGGCTTCGTTCTGAATGTTGCTTCAGATTATGTTTATCTGTACTAAGGTAATCTTGTGTTGTCACAGTTTCTGATATTGAAGCTGGAAAGACCGGCCATTGTTCAAAGCATCACATTTGGAAAATATGAGAAAACACACGTCTGCAATTTAAAGAAGTTCAAAGTATTTGGTGGAATGAATGAAGACAACATGACTGAGCTGTTGTCAAGGTAAAAGGGATGGGAATATTGTTTTTCTTTCCATAAGGCAGGGAGAGTCCACGACTTCATTCCTTATTGTTGGGAAATACAACACCTGGCCACCAGGAGGAGGCAAAGTCACCCCAGCCTAAGGCTTAAATGGACACTGATCCCAATTTTTTTCTTTATTGATTTGAATAGAGCATGCAATTTTAAGCAACTTTCTAATTTACTCCTATTATCATTTTTTATTTATTCTCTTGGTATCTTTATTTCAAAAAGCAAGAATGTAAGTTTAGATGCTGGCCCATTTTTGGTGAACAACCTGGGTTGTTCTTGCTGATTGGTGGATAAATTCACCCACCAATAAACAAGCGCTGTCCAGAAACTGAACCAAAAATTGTCTGGCTCCTTAGCTTAGATGCCTTCTTTTTCAAATAAAGATAGAAAGAGAACTAAGAAAAATCGATAATAGGAGTAAATTAGAAAGTTGCTTAAAATTGCATGCTCTATCTGAAAATAAAGGAAAAAAAATGGGTTCAGTATCCCTTTAAGTTGAAAGCCTAATATGAGAGAGTATGGAGAGTAAGTCCGCTCAATTGTTATAGCAGGGTCTCCTGTAAAGAGTTAGTGTTACTCCTCTATACCTCAATAGGATCAAAGGTTAATATCTCCTTTAGGGAGATTATTGGGAACAGTTATGGGGATTTTTATGTTCTTTTGAGCACAACTGCACATAAATATATATAGATATATATATATATACATATACATACCCACCCTGTAAAAGTGGAGCAGGTATCTTTGTGCCTAATAGGAATAGTGCAGTACACAGCTAGTACGTAGTTACTTGACACACATTATTAATGTTAATATTATAGCATTTCATACCATTTACTTGTGCTGCTGGTTTGAAGTAACCCATAAATCTACAAGATACACCTGCCAGCTGTTTTATTTCTCTACAGTCAGTGAAAAGTGCCGTTCTTTGATTGCATGCCATATATATATATATCATCTTTTCCATTTGCAGCGGCCTAAAGAATGATTACAACAAAGAGACTTTCACACTGAAGCATAAAATCGATGAGCAGATGTTCCCTTGTCGATTCATTAAAATAGGTATGTTACTTGGTAGTTTTTAGCTCTGTAATAATGCTTGCATCATAACAACATTTTTTTAAACTCTTGTACCACTACAACCGGGAAGATTAAACAAACCATTTTTGGAAGATTAATATTAAACATAACCATATAAAATTCAACTTTCAGATATGAAGTACAAATTTTAAAATATTTTGCAGTTTTCTTTTTCGCTTCTTTCCATGAGAGCATACTGAAGTAGGCTAAGGAGCGTGCACATGTATTGTGCACTGTATGGCAGCAGTGTTTGTAACAATGGTCCAGATTCATTAAAACTTGTTTTTGAACCTAAAATTTTGTGGAAGAAAAAAACCACTCAAATTGTGGAAATCAAAAAAGATTTGTAGCCTACCGCTAGTCTCACTATTCAAGATGTGTTCAGTTATTCATTCTAATCGATAAAACATCATGCAACCTCTTGACTTTTAAATGAGCGCCACTGTAAAGGAAATCGGTGCCACTAAAAAGCCTTCAGATGTTACTGTACAAACAGATATAAAACTAAATAAACTCCCTAGATAAGTCCACAGTAACATAAACAGAAAAGTGAACTTGACTCAAATAGAAAAAACTGAGGCAACTTCACAAGGGCAATAGTCTTTATAATTACCGCATGATTTGCATTAGTGTAGGACCCTGGTTTTCAAAGCTGTCCTCAAGCCTCCCCAACAGGCAAGGTTTTCAGGATTACCTTGAATGAGAACAGGTTAATAACCAGGTTTACTAATCGGCTGATTGTTTCACCTGTGCTCCAGTTCAGATATCCTTAAAACGTGGCGTGTTAGGGAGGTCGGAGGACAGGTTTGAAAACCAGTGGTGTAGGCGAACAATCAAGACGATGCTTGTGAAACACCTCAACACCCAAGGCCAACCCCTCCTTAATGAGACCCCTTCTGTTCAGCGAAACTTTCCCATAACAAAACATATTTTTCTATTGTGTTTCCAAAGTTATTGTGGGTGCACTTGCTGTTGCGCGTTGTAAGAAGTTAATGTCCAAAGTTCCATTGTGGGCACTTCAAAAAAAATATGGACATTTAATTTCAAGAACAGACACTAACAAATCTGTAAGAAATATAGGTGAAGCGATGCTCAGTTTATTTGAACATGGTCTAGCTTAACAGTAAGGCCACTCATCAGCCTTTCGAGCATTTATGAATCTAGGCTGTTTGTTGCCTGCACCTGCCTTGGTGAGCTCTTATTGACAGGAGCTAATTTTCAACAAAGAAATATATATAGAGGTAAACATGGTAATTGAAGTAAATTGGAATTTTTATTTTTTTTATGGTTGTACCGTTTCTCTATCATGAAAATTTAAATTTGACTTTTCTGTCTTTGTTAAGTGTTACAAAGCATAGGTATTTTTTTCATGGTTCAGAGCATATTTTTTTATAGAAAGTTTACTTCCATTATTCATTTTACTTTGTACTCTTTAGTATCCTTTGTTGAAAAGCAGGCAGGTAAGCTCAGGAGTGTTCACTTGTGCGGAGAACTGTATGGCAGCAGTTTTGAAGAAATACTTATAGCGTCATTAAACGTGTACAAGAACACTAGATGGCAGCAGTTTTTTTTTTAATAGAAGCAATTTGGAAACTTTAAGAATTCGGATTCTCTGAAATAAAAAAAAAAATTCATGTTCCTTTTTTTCTTAAACGGGGAGAGTCCACAGCTGCATTCATTACTTTTGGGAATTTAGAGCCTGGCCACCAGGAGGAGGCAAAGACACCCCAGCCAAAGGCTTAAATACTCTCCCCCACTTCCCTCATCCCCCAGTCATTCTTTGCCTTTCGTCACAGGAGGTTGGCAGAGAAGTGTTGAAAGATTAAGGATAGTCTCTTATGGAGGGTAGTACTCTTCGAAATGGGACTGGAGTTTGAAGTAGTCCTGTCAGCCTCTCAGTGAGAGCATGGATGAAGGTTAGAGTTCGGAGATGCAGGGAGAGTCTTTCTGCGAACCCTTCCCGACTCATGTTAACAGCTCCGTAGCAATCAGCGTTGACGAGTTTCGCTACCTGCTTTTTTCACTCAAGTCCATGTTAGAAGCGAGGCTACTATCTGTCACACTTGAAGGGCCATGTTCCTGTTCCACCGCGTAGATTCCAGTAAAATCTTTTAATTTTACTTCAATGTGAATGTAATGTAAACGAAGAAGTCAGGCTCTCAGTGGGACTCCTTTATCTTTATGGAATCAAGTGTTAATATCTCCTGAGGGGGGTTATTGAACAGGGGGGACTTTAATCATGTTTATGTGATTCTATCTGCTAATGTGTAATGATGCTTGGGCTCGTGGCTATATCGGAACATAACAGCCTTTTCTCTTGTTAAGTGTATCCAGTCCACGGATCATCCATTACTTATGGAATATATTCTCCTTCCCAACAGGAAGCTGCAAGAGTCCACCCACAGCAAAGCTGCTATATAGCTCCTCCCCTAACTGCCATATTCAGTCATTCTCTTGCAAGCCTCAACATAGATAGGAGGTTGTGAGAGTCTGTGGTGCTTTCTACTTAGTTTATTCTTCAATCAAAAGTTTGTTATTTTTAAATGGCACCGGAGTGTGCTGTTTATCTCAGGCAGTATTTGGAAGAAGAATCTGCCTGCGTTTTTCTATGATCTTAGCAGACGTAACTAAGATCCATTTGCTGTTCTCACACATTCTGAGGAGTGAGGTACTTCAGAGGGGGAATGGCGTGCAGGTTTTCCTGCAGATAAGGTATGTGCAGTAAAATATTTTTCTAGGAATGGAATTGACTAAGAAAATACTGCTGATACCGAAGTAATGTAAGTAAAGCCTTAAATGCAGCGATAGCGACTGGTATCAGGCTTATTAATAGAGATACATACTCTTGTAAAAATGTGTTTTAAAACGTTTGCTGGCATGTTTAATCGTTTTTTAACATATGTTTGGTGATAAAACTTATTGGGACCTAAGTTTTTTCCACATGGCTGGCTTAAATTTTGCATAGAAACAGTTTCCTGAGGCTTTCCACTGTTATAGTATAAAAGTTACAGTTGGTGCAGTTAAAATTACAAACAGTGACATTCAGCTTCCCTCAGCAGTCCCCTGCATGCTATAGGACATCTCTGAAGGGCTCAAAAGGGCTTCAAAAGTAGGAGCTGTTATGACTGTTTAAAACATATTTTTCGTTTTGTTAATCTGTTTTTTGTATTAAGGGGTTAATCATCCATTTGCAAGTGGGTGCAATGCTCTGCTAACTTGTTACATACACTGTAAAAAATTTGTTAGTTTAACTGCCTTTTTTCACTGTTATTTCAAATTTTGGCAAAATTTGTTTCTCTTAAAGGCACAGTAACGTTTTATATATTTGCTTGTTAACTTGATTTAAAGTGTTTTCCAAGCTTACTAGTCTCATTATTAGTCTGTTCTAACATGTCTGACATAGAGGAAGCTCTGTGTTCATTATGTTTTAAAGCCATGGTGGAACCCCATCTTAGAATGTGTACCAGATGTACTGATTTCATGTTAAACAATAAAGATCATTTTTTGTCTTTAAAAACATTATCACCAGAGGATTCTGTCGTGGGGGTAGTTATGCCGACTAACTCTCCCCACGTGTCAGACCTTTTGACTCCCGCTTTAGGGACTCACGCTCAAATGGCGCCAAGTACATCAAGGGCACCCATAGCGTTTCTTTACCAGGGGATTCTGTCGAGGGGAAAGTTATGCCGACTAACTCTCCCCACGTGTCAGACCCTTCGACTTCCGCTTCAGGGACTCACGCTCAAATGGCTCCAAGTACATCAAGGGCGCCCATAGCGTTTATTTTACAAGACATGGCAAAGGTGGTGAATAATATTCTGGCAGCAGTATTAGTCAGACTACCTGAAATCAAAGGAAAGCAGTTAGCTCTGGGGGTAGATACAGAGCATACAGACGCTTTAAGAACCATGTATGATACTACCTCACAATATGCTTAGTCTGTGGGTGATTTTTTTTTTTTGACTCAGGGAAGATGATTTAACCTGATTCTGATATTTCTACATTTAAAATTTATGCTTGAGAACCTCCACTTGTTGCTCAGGGAGGCTTTGGCTGCTCTGAATGAATGTGTACAATCGCAGGGCCAGAGAAATTGTGTAGACTGGATAAATAATATGCAGTGCCGGTGTGTACTGATGTTTTTCCAATACCTAAAGAGGTTTACTAAAATTTTTTTTAATAAGGAATGGGATAGACCAGGTGTGCCGTTCTCTTCCCCTCCTATTTTTTAGAAGAATGTTTTCTAATAGTTACCACCACACGGGACTTCTGGCAGACAGTTCCTAAGGTGGAGAGAAGAGTTTCTACTCTAGCTAAGCGTACCACTACCTCTGATGAGGACAGTTGTGCTTTTTAGATCCAATGGATAAAAAATGTTTATTCAACAGGGTTTTATCCTGCAGCCCCTTGCATACATTGCTTCTGTCACTGCTGCTGCGGCGTTCTGGGTTGAGTCTCTTGATGAGGCTTTACAGTTAAGCGACTCCATTGGATGAATATATTTGACAAGCTTATGCTAGCCAATTCCTTTGTTTTCTGATGCCTTGTTCATTTGACTAGACTAACGGCTAAGAATTCTGTTTTTTACTATACTGGCGCGCAGAGCGCTATGGCTTATATCATGGTCAGCTGTCGTGACTTTAATAAATAAGCTACTTAACTTCCCTTCAAGGGGCAGACCCTATTCGGGCCTGGTTTGAAGGAGATTATTGCTTATATCACTGGAGGAAAAGGTCATGCCCTTCCTCAGGATAGGTCTAAATCAAGGGCAAAAAAAAAAAAGAAGTCTAATTTTCGTACCTTTTAAAAACTTCAGGGCAGGTGTGGCATCCTCTTCCTCTAAGGCAAAACAAGAGGGAATTTTTGCTCAGTCCAAGGCGGTCTGGAGACAATCGGACCTGGAACAAAGATAAGCAGGCCAAGGAGCCTGCTGCTGCCTCTAAGGCAGCATGAAGGAACGGACCCCTATCCGGTAACGGATCCTATAGGGGGCAGACTTTCATTCTTTGCCCAGGCGTGGGCAAGAGATGCCCAGGATCCCTAGGCATTGGAATTTATATCCCAGAGATATCTTCTGGATTTCAAAGATTCCCCCCCAAAAAAAGGGGAGATTTCGCCTTTCACAATTATCTGCAAACCAGATAAAGAAGGAGGCATTCTTACATTGTGTACGAGATCCATCCAGTTCCAAGAGAGGAACAGGAACAGAGTTTTTACTCAAATCTGTTTGTGGTTCCCAAGGAGAGGGAACCTTCAGACCTATTTTTGATCTAAAGATCTTAAACAAATTCCTCAGAATTCCGTCATTTAAGATGGAAACTATTCGTACCATCTTAACTATGATCCAGGAGAGTCAATAGAGGACTACAATGGATTTGAAGGATGCTTATCCTCACATTGTGATGCATAAAGATCACCATCGTTTTTCAGGTTTGCCTTTCTAGACAGGCATTACCAGTTTGTAGCTCTTTCCTTTGGGATATCTACAGCCCCAAGAATCTTTATGGAGGTTCTGGGGTCGCTTTGGCGGTCCTTAGACCGCGGGGCATAGAAGTGGCCCCTTATTTAGACGATATCCTGATACAGGCGTCAAACATCCAAATTGCCCAGTCTCATACGGACGTAGTACTGGCATTTCTGAGATCACATGGGTGGAAAGTGAACAAGGAAAGAGTTCTCTATCCCCAATCTCAAGGGTTTCCCTCCTAGGGACTCTGATAGATTCTGTAGAAATGAAAATTTACCTGACGGAGTCCAGGTTGTCAAAGTTTCTAAATTTCTGCCGTGTTTTTTTCATCCCATCCGCGCCCTTCGGTGGCTCAGTACATGAATGAAATCGGCTTAATGGTAGCGGCAAGGGACATAGTACCGTTTGCACGTCTACATTTCAGACCGCTGCAACTATGCATGCTCAGTCAGAGGAACGGGGATTACACAGATTTGTCCCCCTGTTAAACCTGGACCAAGAGACCAGAGATTCTCTTCTCTGGTGACTGTCGGGTCCATCTGTCCAAGGGTATGACCTTCCGCAGGTCAGATGGGACAATTGTTACAATAGATGCCAGCCTTTTAGGTTGGGATGCAGTCTGGAACTCCCTGAAGGCTCAGGGATAGTGGACTTAGGAGGAGACCCTCCTTCTAATAAATATTCTGGAACTGGGAGTGATATTCCATGCTCTTCAGACTTGGCCTCAGTTAGCAACTCTGAGGTACATCATACTCAGTCGGACAATATACACGACTGTGGCTTACATCAGCCATCAAGGGGGAACAGAAGTTCCCTAGCGATGTTAGAAGTCTTACAATAATTCACTGGACAGAGACTCACTCTTGTCTATCAGCTATCCATATCCCAGGTGTTGAGAACTGGGAGGTGGATTTTCTAAGTCGTCAGACTTTTCTTCCGGGGGAGTGGGATTTCCTCCGGAGGTCAAGACCAAGCAGGAGAGGGCTTTGGTGTTTTTGACAGCGCCTGCGTAGCCACGCAGGACCTGGTATGCAGATCTGGTGGACATGTCCTCCTTTCCATCACGGTCTCTGCTTCAGAGACAGGTCCCTCTACCTCAGGGTCCTTTCAACCATCTAAATAGAATCAATCTGAGATGGACTGCCTGGAGACTGAACGCTTGATGTTATCAAAGCATGGCTTCTCCGAGTCAGTCATTGATACCTTAATACAGACATGAAAGCCTGTCTCTAGGAAAATTGAACATAGATATGGTGTAAATATCTGATTGTTATGAATCCAAGGGTTACTCATGGAGTAAAGTCTGGATTCCCAGGATATTATCTTTTCTCCAAGATGTTTTTGAGAAAAGTGTTGTCAGCTAATTCCTTAAAAGGGGACAGATTTTTACTCTGTCTATTTTTTTGCACAAGCGTCTGGCAGGTATTCTAGACGTTCAGGCTTTGGTTAGATCCAAGCCTGTGTTTAAAACTGTTGCTCCGCCATGGAGCTTAAACCTGATTCTTAAGGTTCTTCAAGAAGTTCCGTTTGAACCTTTTTTGTTCCATAGATATCAATCTTTATCTTGGAAAGTTCCTTTTGGGTAGCTAATTCCTCGACTCGTAGAGTCTCAAAGTTATCTGTGTTACAATGTGATTCTCCTTATCTGGTCCTTCGTACGGATAAGGTAGTCCTGCGTACCAACCTGGGTTTTTTCCTAAGGTGGTATCTAACAAGTACATCACTCAAGAGATAGTTGTTCCATGCTTGTATCCTAATCCTTCCTCAAAGAAGGAACGTCTATTACACAATATTGGACGTGGTTTGTGCTTTAAAGTTTTACTTACAAGCTACTACAGTTTTCATCAAACGTTCACCTTGTTTGTTGTCTATTCTGGACAGAGGAGAGGTCAAAAGACTTCAGCAGCCTCTCTGTCTTTTTGGTTAAAAAGCATAATTCATTTAGCTTATGAGACTGCTGGACAGCAGCCTCCTGAAGGGATTACAGCTCATTCTACTAGAGCTGTGGTTTTCACTTGGGCCTTTTTTAAATGTGGCTTCTGTTGAACAGATTTACAAGACTGAGTCTTGGTCTGCGCTTCATACTTTTCAAATTTAACAAATTTGATACCTTGCTTCTTCGGAGGCTATTTTTGGGAGAAAGGGTTTTTTTACAGGCAGTGGTAACTTCCGTTTAAGTGTACCTGCCTTGTCCCTCCCATCATCCGTGTACTTTAGCTTTGGTATTGGTATTCCATTAGAAAAAGGATGATCCGTGGACTGGATACACTTAACAAGAGAAAACATAATTTATGCTTACCTGATAAATTTATTTCTCTTGTAGTGTATCCAGTCCACGGCCCGCCCTGTCACTTTAAGGCAGGTAATTTTTTCATTTGAACTACAGTCACCACTGCACCCTATGGTTTTTCCTTTCTCTGCATGTTTTCGGTCGAATGACTGAATATGGCAGTTAGGGGAGGAGCTATATAGCAGCTTTGCTGTGGGTGGACTCTTGCAGCTTCCTGTTGGGAAGGAGAATATATTCCATAAGTAATGGATGATCCGTGGACTGGATACACTACAAGAGAAATAAATTTATCAGGTAAGCATAAATTATGTTTTTTGTTGGGCTGCGTGGCTCTTATGGCCTTGGTGCGCTTTTCTCTGGCCTGCACGGTGTACCTTGTGACTATGCGTGATCATGTTCCGCATTCAATTTCCGTATTTCTGACTGCGTGGAGATGGAGAGAGTCCGTTTTGCTAGTTGTCTGGGTCACAGGAGGTGGTGAGTGCCCCAGCCATTGGGGGTGTAAGGTGCTGTTTATTTTTTTTCTTCTATCCATAATTTCTATCCAAGTTATGGAGGATTCTGATGTTTTTGGAGACGGATGTCTCTGATTCAGATTCTACTTCTTGGGAGGAGTATGAGATCGCCCGGGTAATCCATGCCCATCAGTTATGTTCCAAATGCCGCTTTAGAGTGCTCTCTTCTCCTGCAACAGGGAACTTAGTCGGCCGAGCCATCCGCCCCTGGGATACCACATCCCATGAGGCGAGTACCTTAGAACCTTCCCTAGCTATGAAAGCAGGTGTCTCTAATGCCGTTACCCCTTCTCCGGAAGGCGACTTGTTTCCTCCAGAGTTTACGACACGGTTCCGCATGGCCATATCTTTGGCGTTGGCAAATTTACATTTTCCTGAGAGGGATGTTTTAATGAGATACTGTCCGTGTTCTGTTAACCAGGGCTCGTATGGCGTGAGATCGTCTTGGTCAGATCAGTCATCTGGGGAAGCGTTTTCTTCTGAAGCTTCAGGGGCCCAAACCTCGGGGTCGGGGTCCTCAGTTGCCCCGGCGGAGGTAAGTCTTGCTTTTTGTCATAGACTGGCGCGCCTTCGTGTCCTACTGTGGCATGTTTTGGCGGTGCTGGAGGATTCCAATCCTAATGGGTTGAGGGATCCCTCGGTCTTCTGTCCTAGACAGCAAGCTGGGTTAGACGTGGGGGGATGAGTTAATTTCCTTGTCGTCTCCAATTTACTTTCTTTTTGGGGTAACTTATTCCAGTTCTGAGCTTCGGGAGAATGAGGTCTATGATTGGCTTGTCCTGTTAGTGTGCTCATTCTTCTTGAGCGTTAACCTGCGGGTGCTGCCCTCTTTTTATTTGATCCGGTTAGAATGTATTTTATTTCTTTTTGAGAAGCTAATGTCAGTTATAATTTTTCCGTTGGGAAACATTTCTTTGGAATTAGATGACTTTTTCAAATAAAGATAGCAAGAGAACAAAGAAATTGATAATAGGAGTAAATTAGAAAGTTGTTTAAAATTACAAGCTCTATCTGAATCGCGAAAGAAAAAAAATGTGGGTTCAGTGTCCCTTTATGGGTTAGTACATTGTTATGTCTATAGTTACTTTTGTCGATTCCTATTGGGGTTTCAATTTTTCTGTGGCCTGTGTCAGTTCTGAGTGCCGTATGTAGCAGGCTGGTCCTGGTCAGGTGCTGTTTTCCCTTCCTTAAAGGGACAGTTCACCCAAAAATGTTCTCCCCTTTAAATTGTTCCCAATGATACATTTTACCTGCTGGAGTGTTTTTTAAATTGTTTACAAGTAGCTCCTTTACCCCTATTTTGGCATTTGCAATAGCTGATTTAGCCTGTGGTATCCCAACCTATACTGAAAGTTTCTATACTGGAGTATATATTCTATTGAATAGCCTAAGTAAACACAGCCAGCAGAAGAGATTGCACTCTCAGTGGGGGGCATGATAGTTAAAGGACAATAAAACTGTAGTTTTTGAAATAATGTTTCTTGTAATAGGGCTCCTTAGTGTGAAAGGCACTGATTAAGAGGCTTTTTTTTTTTTTTTTATTATATTGCTTTTTTCAATCTTACCGTTTCCTTCTTAACTGGCCGTTTTAACTCCTGGATGACTTCCCCTCTAGCACTTCAGAGATCTCCATTATGTATGCCTCCAATAGAAGCTACTATGCTAATGATATATAAGCATATTTAAGTGGCTTATGCACGCTCCCGTGCACCTGTGCAGTATCTCCAAAGTTGAAGAGCATGCTCAGTGGGAAAGTTTGTGAAGTGTCAGTTTTTTTTTTAACTGGGGAAAAAAAAACATTTGCAGCATTATTGAACCTGTCGCATCTTAAACAGGAAAATAGCCTATTGTCATCACAAAGAGCCGGTCAAATGACCAGTAGCACGCCCTGCAGCTTTTCCTATTATAGGGGAATTTTTAACATCGATCCGTCATAGGCACTGCTGGGAATATTGGCTACTTCTAAGCAGCAGGTGTTCTATTGCAACATTCACAAAAGTATGATTTTGATGGTTCACCTGCAGCCCTAACGCTACGCAACTGCAGTGGCAACTTAGTAATGACATCACCTGCAGGTTCAGCGCGCAGAACACAGAAGCTAAGCAGAGCTTCACAACGCACGTCTTCATACATCAGCTGTGAGACTCAGGCCACTAAAGTGCGCATGCGTGAAGCCAGCTGCGCTCTCTCCCGCTACCCTAGGTATCTCTCTGTCCCTTTAAGCTCTATTTCATCCACGTGGTGCCGGTATACTGGCTGCCCTGGTTGGGTGATGAATTGCTCTCTCGGATGAGGAGTTCGTTTTTTCTCTGGTTTCTCTTCAGATCGAATAAAGCTTTCGCCTTTATTAAAGATTTCCTTGGAGAGGATCATCCATGAGTTTTCAAAGGTTTTTTGAAGCTCTGCCCCTTGCAGGGCTAAAACATGGTAGAGGAGGCCTTTCGTTCCTAGTCGTCAGGCTGGTTCTTGCTTCTTTTTTTGGGTGGGGCATCGGAGGGATTGTACTCAGTCCTCATTGTCCTGATTGTTGGCGGGGTTCCAGAAGCGGATCCTGCTAAAGATTACTCTTTGAGTTCCAGAGGTCCTAGGGTTCTCCATTCCTGATGGGACTGGAGGTTTAGATGACTCCTTGGACATCTGGGGTACCAGGTTGGGGCGATATTTATCTCCTCTATGGTATTCTTATTGTATTTTTGAGGCCTTGATAACGGTTACTCTTCCTTAAAGGGGTAGAGATGTCTTAGGCTTAATTTTTCCCCTTCTTGGGGCTGGTTGGGGGGTCATCTGTTCGGGAAGTTCGGGCATTTACGTCCTTTTTCTTCCTACTACTTTTTCTCAACTGCTCCTGTGTTTTTGGGGCTCTGGAGAATGCGCTTGTCTCCGTTTTTCCTGGAGCTACCCTTACTTAAGATATCTGTTTTATCTGTCACTCGACAGGAATTGAGGCTCGTCCATCGTTAATTCATTGAGCTGTCTGGGGTTTCCTGGAGGTTGATCCTGATGGGATTGTTTGGAGACTATTTTATTTTCTCAATCTGGATTATCTAGTTTTGAGCTCTAACTTTGTTGCCCCTCGAGCCTTTAGGAGATATGCTCTCTGTCTCTGGGATGCTTAGCGATCGTTCAGTGTCCAAGGACCTTTGGATGTGGCTGTGGTTGCATCTCCTTGGGTGCAGGTTCTCTGTGTGGGTATCCCTATGGTTCCTCTGGGGTTACTACCTCGCAACATGTTATTGTCTTGGATATCTGACCGCATCTCTTAGATGAGTCTTGGGCGGTTCAGTCCTTCCGGTTCTGAGACTTACACTTGCCCTTTCAGGGTTTTTTTTTTTTTCTCTCATTGAAGACTTGGAAATAGCCAGGCAGTCTAGCTGACTAGCAAGCGGGAGATTGCTGTCACAATCTGTTGCAGTTATTTGCACCTTAAAAGTGTGCTCGGTGGCTATTTGTTTTTCTACTGGGACGGCTGTTGCAGCTACAATCAGTATTGCCTTTGCCGTCTGTCTGCTGTTGCACTCTCCATGCCTGTGGGCGGGTGAGTGGTTATATTTGGTTTTCCACTTCCCCTTAAAGAGATTGAGGCATACCACAGTATCCACCTAGTGCCCCGGAGGTCTTCCTCTGTTCAGTAGGGTCCCCCCTGCCCTGCATACAGGATGTCATGAAGGGTTGGATTCTGGTATCGGTGCCGTCCACTGTGTCCCTTCTTGTAGGGTAAGGTAAGGGTCCTGGAGCTCAAGCTCGTTCTATGTTCTGTCATAGCTTAGTTGGTTAACATGCCAGTCTTGTTAGCATATTGTGGAGTTTGCTTTACCCATTGGTACCGTTTCATTTAGTTCCTCTCCTTTTTCCTTACTAAGGATCTGGGTGGTCCGGGGAATGGTTTATTTCCCTGTTTTCGGACATTGCCTGGGTGCTGAGTTTGTTACCTCGAAGAGGGGGTCAGAGGTCTGTCTGGTTGAGCCTGGACCGCGTATCTTACTTAGATCTTGTGTTCCCTCCTTAACTGGGAGGCTTTGGTGTTTCCTTCCTCAGCAGGGGGCTTTCTCTGTTGGTTTTGGATGCTCTCCTACCTCGTTTTTCCTGGGAGGGAGTGGGTTTCTGCATTCCTTTGGAATATTTCCTCTGAGATCCCTGGGGCAGTTCCTAGCTTGGTTGGCTAGTGTTAACGGCTGTAGTCTGCTTGACTTCTGTTGCAGAGGGAAACCTGTGGCTTCATCTGGAGCACGAAATGATCTCCGGTGCTATTTTTCGGCGGTTCCCTGGGGTGGATTTTATCACTCGGTCGCTCTTTCATAGTGCGGTTTGCACGCTGTGTGAGGAATGGGGTCCACCTTGTCTCTCTAGGTCTCCAGGGATGGGACGTTACATGGTCCATTGGACTTCCGTTAAGATAGAAGTAATGGTTTTTTCATCCCTTCTCTTTGTTCGGTTGTTGGAGTTCATCCTCTCTGCGTTTTGTCCTGTTGCAACCTTTGTTTGCGCTTGGAGTTCGGCTAGGGTTCCTTTTACCCTAGTGTGATGGTCTTTAGATCTCTGAGTTCCACTTTCCTTCAGGTGGTATGTGGAGGTTCCCTTCCCTCTGGTCGGGGGTAAGTTTCAGTGTAGACTTGGAGCCTGCGGAACTGGTCTCCTCGGAGGCGCTGTGCTCGGTGGAATATACTGATTCTGAGCGGTCTCTTAATAGGGCCTTGCTGGTTTTAACAGATGGGCAGTTACCTGGTACTTTAAGGTTTTATCCTTCTGTATCTGGTGAAGCAGTTGTTTTTGTCAGGTGTTTGGGTAATTTCAGGCTGTGGTGCCCTCTATGCATTTTTTGCATTCAGTGTCCTCTATAGCTTGGGTATTGTTTTCCCAAAAGTAATGAATGTGGCTGTGGACTCTCCCCGTTTAAGAAGAAAAATTATGCTTACCTGATAATTTTCTTTTCTTCTGACGGGGAGAGTCCACAGCTCACCACCCACGTTTTTTTTTATGGGGCAGCCGTTTATTTATTTTTTATTCTTCTGGCACCTTTTTCACCCTGACATTTCTCCTACTGTTCCTTGTTCCCTTGGCAGAATGACTGGGGATGAGTAAAGTGGGGGAGGTATTTAAGCCTTTATCTGGGGTGTCTTTTCCTCCTCCTGGTGGCCAGGTTCAATATTCAAAGTAATGAATGCAGCTGTGGACTCTCCCCATCAGAAGAAAAGAAAATTATCAGGTAAGTATAATTTAAATTTTTGCATTGATTGTGTGATGTGCTGGGTAGGGAGGGTATCTAGTCATATAAATAGCTTGGGATACCTTTTTTGATGTATAATCTAATTGTTTGAAGTTGTAGTGCAACTCTCAATTGAAAGTGCATAGAACTAATTTTCCTCCGCTCATACCTGTCATTTTGTCTTTGTACTGTTAGACATCCCCCAAAACGTGCATTAAGACACGGCATGCTGAGAAGTGTGATAAAATATAACATCTGTCATCTGAATAAATATGGCCCTACCTTTTCTTTCCTAAGATATGGAGAGTCAATGGATGTCTTCAATTACTAGTGGGAATATCACTCTTGGCCAGTAGGAGGAGGCAAAAAGAACCACAGCAAAGCTTTTAAAGGGATACTGAACCAAATTTTTTTCTTTCACGATTCAGATAGGGCATGCAATTTTAAGCAACTTTCTAATTTACTCCTATTCATTTTTTTCGTTCTCTTGCTATCTTTATTTGAAAAATAAGGCATCTAAGCTAAGCAGCAAGCCAATTTTTGGCTCAGTACACTGGACAGCACTTGTTTGTTGGTGGGTGAATTTATCCACCAATCAGCAAGAACCCAGGTTGTTCACCAAAAATGGGCCAGCTTCTAAACTTACCTTCTTGCTTTTCAAATAAAGATACCAAGAGAATAAATAAAAAATGATAATAGGAGTGAATTAGAAAGTTGCTTAAAATCGCATGCTCTATCTGAATCACAAAAATTGGGTTCAGTGTCCCTTTAAGTGTCACACCCCTACCCATATTTCCCAGTCATTCTCTTTGCTTCTGTCAATGGAGGTGGTGAAGTTTGGTGTCTAATGAAAATTTGATTCCACTTGCTACAAGCAAGATTTTTGGGTATAGCTGTAGTCCACGTCAATCTCTGCAGTAGAGTAGGGGTGGTTTTAAAGCAGTTAGAAAGTTGTGTGGTAGTCCTTGCTGGGTTTTCTAACATATTTGCTGCCCATGGTATAGAAAGTCTCTGTAAGGAGTATGTATCCTTTCGAGCTGACTACCTGCTGGACAGCTGGATTTGCAGGTAAGTACTTTTTGTCTTCTAGGTCTTGGAGACACAAAACCCAATTTTTTTCTTTCATGATTCAGATAGAGCATGCAATTTTTTTTTTTAAAAATATTTATTTATATCCAACAGAGTGTACAATCAAATAAATTCAACCTCTTTGTGCCACGCAGGGCCAGGTAGGGCATATTATATTACAAAACAAAAACAATTTTAAAACAAGAATTTCACTTTCTCTTACCAAATTAATGATCCCCTTATATGAAATATTTGTACACATAGTTGGGATTTTTCTATTTTAAATACAGAAAGAAAACAATTAAACACATTAAATAAACAAGGACACACAAAAGAGAAAAAAAAAAAATAATTTAACTGTAACTTTTGGCTGGGGAGGGTCACCATATTCCCAAAAGGACCAATTCCATGTCTTTGAATGGGTATATTAAATATTCAATCTCGCTGGGAGGTAGAGCTTTAATAAAATTCGACCACTTGGAGAAAAAACTCCTCACGTCTTGGTCACTGTGTAGATCAGTATCAAGTTGTTCGATAATACACTGCTTTTTTAAACAATTTTTTACCTCTGAAATGCTCGGGGTTACTTTCAGCTTCCATTTTTTCAAAATTAAATATCTAACCGCAAGTATTACTAAGATGACTATTTTAAGTGTATCCTGAGGAAGGCCTAGATCTGTGACAGGAAAAATTATGTTTGAAGGAGATAATGTCAAGGAGGGCGCGCCCACCACGTTTCTTAACCAATACTGTATCTTTAACCAAAAATTTCTACTTTTTGGACAGTGCCAGGACATATGAATGAGGCTAGCCGACATGTATGAGCATTTTGGGCATTTGTTAAAACTGGCGTTCCGACATTTAGTCCTTTTCTGGAGAAAAAGATGTCATGCGGACTAATTTAACGTGTGCCTCTCGCCAAGATGCGGAGACTGAATCCTTGATTCAGTGTGTGACAGAGAACATAACTTCTTCCACACCTGAATTGGGTTATAGATAGATTTTATCTTTTTTATTTCAGGCGGAAGTAGATTATTGTTACAATGTAATAAGGCTATCAAGGAGTATGGATGGGCCATGTTACTTTCCAGTTCGAGACTTGTTACATAGTTAGCTAGCCAGTCCATAGCTACTCTGGCCTGAAACACTACATTGTATAGTCTGATATCTGGTAAAGAGAGTCCCCCATTTCTTTCATGTAATTAGCAAGAGTCCATGAGCTAGTGACGTATGGGATATACATTCCTACCAGGAGGGACAAAGTTTCCCAAACCTCAAAATGCCTATAAATACACCCCTCACCACACCCACAAATCAGTTTTACAAACCTATGGAGGTGGTGAAGTAAGTTTGTGCTAGATTCTACGTTGATATGCGCTCCGCAGCAGGTTGGAGCCCGGTTTTCCTCTCAGCGTGCAGTGAATGTCAGAGGGATGTGAGGAGAGTATTGCCTATTTGAATTCAATGATCTCCTTCTACGGGGTCTATTTCATAGGTTCTCTGTTATCGGTCGTAGAGATTCATCTCTTACCTCCCTTTTCAGATCGACGATATACTCTTATATATACCATTACCTCTACTGATTCTCGTTTCAGTACTGGTTTGGCTTTCTACTACTTGTAGATGAGTGTCCTGGGGTAAGTAAGTCTTATTTTCTGTGACACTCTAAGCTATGGTTGGGCACTTTTATATAAAGTTCTAAATATATGTGTTCAAACATTTATTTGCCTTGACTCAGGATGTTCAACGTTCCTTATTTCAGACAGTCAGTTTCATATTTGGGATAATGCATATGAATTAATCAATTTTTTTCTTACCTTAAAATTTGACTTTTTCCCTGTGGGCTATTAGGCTCGCGGGGGCTGAAAATACTTCATTTTATTGCGTCATTCTTGGCGCTGTTTTTTTTGGCGCAAATTTTTTTTTTTCTGTTTCCGGCGTCATACGTGTCGCCGGAAGTTGCGTCATTTTTTTGACGTTTTTTTGCATCAAAAGTGTCGGCGTTCCGGATGTGGCGTCTTTTTTGGCGCCAAAAGCATTTAGGCGCCAAATAATGTGGGCGTCTTTTTTGGCGCTAAAAAATATGGGCGTCACTATTGTCTCCACATTATTTAAGTCTCATTATTTATTGCTTCTGGTTGCTAGAAGCTTGTTCACAGGCATTTTTTCCCATTCCTGAAACTGTCATTTAAGGAATTTGATCAATTTTGTTTTATATGTTGTTTTTTCTATTACATATTGCAAGATGTCTCAGTTTGTCCCTGAGTCAGAAGCCACTTCTGGAAAAATGCTTAACTGAGTTTCAGTTCTACCAAAGCTAAGTTCATTTATTTTAAATGTTATAAATGTTTATCTTTAGCTATGGTTTGTAATAAGTTATTATGATATACTTTTACATGCAGATTCCATTAGTATTTATGCTTTATACATTTCCATTCTTAAGTGCAAGAAATGTTTAGAAGATTTATAAGAAATATTTTTTCTGATTAAGGCTATGTCTGACTTCGTGCCTTCTAATACGATTTTTAGGTCTTTTTCACTTCTTTTTTAATTATTGAAGTTTCAAATGACCAACAACATACTGATTTATCCTTCTCTGATGATGTTTTTTTCTCTTTCAGAAATTCTCTTCATCAGATATTGACACTAACAAATCTACTTTTTTATATAATTTTTTTTATTATTAAAGTACATTTGTTCTTTGTTGAAGAGGTGTTGATTATTTTGGATATTAAGGTAACTAGTTCTTTAAGACTAGCTGACACTATTTCTGCCTTTTTATTTCTTCTGTGATTTCAGAGGTTTTCTTTCCAATTCCCCATACTAGGGAATGGAATAGGCTGAGAATTTTCTTTTATTTTTAAACTATATTCTTTGTCAGCAGTTAAATTCAATTTGGAGGGTTCTCCAATTTATTGGAGCTATCTCTACTCCTACTAATTATGCTATTGTTTTTATAGCAAAATAGTATTTATTTTCCTTTAGATAGTTGTATCTTATTTTTGGAAAATTATTTAGTTTCAGGTACTTTTCTTGGTCCTGTGATATTGAAATTGCTTCATTTTTTCTGTTTACTTTAAGATCAAGTATCAGATCATGATTTATTTTAGCATTGTTAAGGGACAACATTTACTAGACTAGGTGCCGTTGCATTTCTCTTGTTGTTTTGCATTTTGCAAGTCCTCTGTTTTGACTGGTCCTTTAAACTGGACTATCATGCTAATGATTTCATTTGTGTCTTCATTTTATTGAATATATTCGCAGATGAGGGTTAATCTATGTCTTTAGCTATTTTAGCTAGAAGAATTCTGTGATTAAAAAAAAAAAAAAAGAAAATCCATATTTCTTTTGTTTTAAGATAATCAATTATAATTGGATTCAATTCTTAACTGTTACTATGGGCTTCAAGATTGAGTTCTAAGACTAAAACTTTAAGCTTATACTAGTTTGGTTGTTCTTATTAAGGAACGAATCCTGAGTTCTTTCCCAAGTAACATGTTTTTAATTGGGGTTCGAAATTAGCTCCCTAATGTTGCGATGCACGTGCCGTATTCCAGCTTGGCTGGTAAGGGGCAGGTTAAGACTTCTTTGAAATTTCTTTGGTTCTATTTTGTCCAAATTTCTTTGATTTTATTCCAGTAAGGCTAACACTTTCTTTCAGTGTGTTTCTGTCCTATATATTTTGGATACTGTTGAGGCATGGCTGGGTACTCATGGGGTTCAAGCGCTGCTCAGACCTGGAATCTTCTGGGGTTTTTATTCCAGTTCCTTTTCTAGGAACTGGGTTTTGGAGTTTTATTCAAACTATTCTGCCTTTTTTGTGGTCATTGATAGCATTATTTGTTTTATTGAGATACAATAAATGCGTATTCATTTTTCTGTTTTCATTCAGATTATTTCCTGAGGATGCGGATTCTCATATGTTTCACTTGCTCTTCAGGACATAGTTAGAGGATCTTTTTTCAAAAGCTCTTGATTCCTCACGCAAGGGTCACCTTTTTTTTTTAGGTTTCCAGATGGTTTATGTCACTATCTTTGTCTCTATCAGACAAGGGACAATTTGTATTGGGTTCCATCTGTCGGTACCTTTTAGTCTCTATTATTTCCTTCAGTTGCTATATATGCATAGAAGTTTTAACAGCATTGGATTCAATTCCCTTTGCTCATTTTCAATGGAAAGATCCTTTCCAGCTTTTTATGAGTGTTGTTTCTTCAAGAACATGGTTGGAGGATCAATTAACCAAAAAGTTTGTTGATTCCTCAGACAAGAGTAACCTTTTTTGATTTCCGGATAGATTCAGTGTCCATGACTCTGTCTCTGTTGGACAGGAGATGTCTGAAATTGGTTTCAGCTTATCGAAACCTTCAGTCTCAATCATTCCCTTCGTTAGCCTTATGCATGGAAATTATAGGTTCTTATGACTGCTGCATTGGACGTGTTCCCCTTTGCTCATTTTCACATGCGACCTCTTCAGCTCTGTATGCTGAACCAGTGGTGCCGGGATTATACAAAGATATCTCATTTAATATCTTTAAAACTGATTGTTCGACACCCTCTGACGTGGTACAGACCACCATCGTTTAGTTCAGGGGGCTTCTTTTTTTCTTCCAACCTGGACTGTGATCTCAACAGATGCAAGTCTGACAGGTTGGGGAGCTGTATGGGGGTTTCTGACAGCACAAGGGGTTTGGGAAATCTCAGGAGGTGAGATTACCAATCAATATTTTGGAACTCCGTGCAATTTTTAGAAGCTCTTCAGTCATGGCCTCTTCTAAAGAGAGAATTGTTAATTTGTTTTCAGACAGACAATGTCACAACTGTGGCATATATCAATCATCAAGGAGGGACTCACAGTCCTCTGGCTATGAAAGAAGTATCTCGAATACTGGTATGGGCGGAATCCAGCTCCTGTCTAATCTCTGCGGTTCATATCCCAGGTATTGACAATTGGAAAGCGGATTATCTCAGTCGCCAAACGTTACATCCGGGCGAGTGGTCTCTTCACCCAGAGGTGTTTCTTCAGATTGTTCAAATGTGGGGACTTCCAGAAATAGATCTGATGGCTTCTCATCTAACAAGAAACTTCCCAGGTATCTGTCCAGATCCAGAAATAGATCTGATGGCTTCTCATCTAACAAGAAACTTCCCAGGTATCTGTCCAGGCGGAAGCAGTGGATGCATTGTCACTTCCTTGGAAGTATCATCCTGCCTATATCTTTCCGCCTCTAGTTCTTCTTCCAAGAGTAATCTCCAAGATTCTGAAGGAATGCTCGTTTTTTCTGCTGGTGGCTTCAGCATGGTCTCACAGGTTTTGGTATACGGATCTTGTCCGCATGGCTTCTTGCCAACCGTGGACTCTTCCGTTAAGACCAGACCTTCTGTCACAAGGTCCTTTTTTTACCATCAGGATCTCAAATCCTTAAATTTAAAGGCATGGAGATTGAACGCTTGATTCTTAGTCAAAGAGGTTTCTCTGACTCTGTGATTAATACTATGTTACAGGCTCGTAGATCTGTATCTAGGAAGATATATTATCGAGTCTGGAAGACTTACATTTCTTGGTGTCTTTCTCATCATTTTTTCCTGGCATTCTTTTAGAATTCCGAGCATTTTTCAGTTTCTTCAGGATGGTTTGGATAAAGGTTTGTCTGCAAGTTCCTTGAAAGGACAAATCTCTGCTCTTTCTGTTCTTTTTCACAGAAGGATTGCTATTCTTCCTGATATTCATTGTTTTGTACAAGCTTTGGTTCGTATAAAACCTGTTATTAAGTCAATTTCTCCTCCTTGGAGTTTGAATTTGGTTCTGGGGGCTCTTCAAGCTCTTCCGTTTGAACCTATGCATTCACTGGACATTAAATTACTTTCTTGGAAAGTTTTGTTTTCTTTTGGCCATCTCTTCTGCTAGAAGAGTTTCTGAATTATCTGCTCTTTCTTGTGAATCTCCTTTTCTGATTTTCCATCAGGATAAGGCGGTGTTGCGAACTTCTTTTAAATTTTTACCTAAGGTTGTGAATTCTAAGGAGAGATCATTGCATTCTTTGGATGTAGTTAGAGCTTTGAAATATTATGTTGAAGCTACTAAGAATTTCTGAAAGACTTCTAGTCTATTTGTTATTTCCGGTTCTAGGAAAGGTCAGAAGGCCTCTGCCATTTCTTTGGCATCTTGGTTGAAATCTTTAATTCATCATGCTTATGTCGAGTCGGGTAAATCTCCGCCTCAAAGGATTACAGCTCATTCTACTAGGTCAGTTTCTACTTCCTGGGCGTTTAGGAATGAAGCTTCGATTGATCAGATTTGCAAAGCAGCAACTTGGTCTTCTTTGCATACTTTTACTAAATTCTACCATTTTGATGTGTTTTCTTCTTCTGAAGCAGTTTTTGTTTCAGTTTGATTCTTCTGCTTATAATTTCAGTTTTCTTCATTATAAGATTTAAACTTTATTTTGGGTGTGGATTATTTTTTCAGCGGAATTGGCTGTCTTTATTTTATCCCTCCCTCTCTAGTGACTCTTGGGTGGAAGATCCACATCTTGGGCAGTCATTATCCCATACGTCACTAGCTCATGGACTCTTGCTAATTACATGAAAGAAAACATAATTTATGTAAGAACTTACCTGATAAATTAATTTCTTTCATATTAGCAAGAGTCCATGAGGCCCACCCTTTTTTGCAGTGGTTATGATTTTTTTGTATAAAGCACAATTATTCCAATTCCTTGTTTTTTATGCTTTCACACTTTTTTCTTATCACCCCACTTCTTGGCTATTCGTTAAACTGATTTGTGGGTGTGGTGAGGGGTGTATTTATAGGCATTTTGAGGTTTGGGAAACTTTGCCCCTCCTGGTAGGAATGTATATTCCATACGTCACTAGCTCATGGACTCTTGCTAATATGAAAGAAATGAATTTATCAGGTAAGTTCTTACATAAATTATGTTATTCTGTGGGAAGCACTAATTTAGACAATGAGATCCTAGGTTTCCTATTCTACCAGATGAAAGAGCGAAGAGCAGAGTTAAAAGATAGAATATCTTTCAATTTCAGGACAAGTGGGGTGTTCTGGAGCACATATAAAATTTTAGGAAGCAGATTTTATAAAGTGCTATTCGTCCTGATAGAGACAGGGGGAGATTCTGCCAATTTTTAAAGGCTTCCTTGACTTTATTAAGGACAGGTACAATATTCAAATCATACCAGGCACTAGGATTAGGAGAAATCCAGATGACTAAGTACCTAAATGCATTTTGTACTATAGAAAACTGGATATTTTTGCATGAATCTTTAGTTTGCTTAAGCCAACATAACTCAGACTTTAAGATATTCACTTTGTAGCCAGAAAAAGAGCTGAACTGCTCTATAATTTCAAGAAGTTTAGGGATGTTTCTAGCTGTATCCGATATATAGACCAATAAGTCATCTGCGTATAGTGCTATTTGCAGTTCTTTTTCTTTTATTTTGATCCCATGCAGTTGAAGTCGAATTTGTAAAGCAAGTGGCTTGATGGCCAAATCGAAGAGGAGAGAGAGGACACCCCTGCCTTGTCCCCCTCCCGAGTTTTATATCCTGAGTCATGTCACCATTTACTAAGATTTTCGTGGAGGCATTACTGTATAAATTGTTAAATAGACGAAGCATGTTACCACCTATACCAAACTGCTGTAGTGTAAAAGACAGATGATCATGATGTACCGAATCAAACGCCTTTTCAGCATCTATAGAGATGATTGCCCTATCAGGGGTGTCCTCCCCCCCCAGTCCCCCCAATTCCCCCATCTTCTTAAAATATTCTATAGTCAAAAAAACCTCTTATTTTAGCTGACGAGTTTCGCTTCAAGATAAAACCAGCTTGATCCTTATGTATGATGGTAGGAAGCAGCGATTGAAGTCTTTGTGCAAGAATGGCTGTGAAAAGCTTGTAATCTGTGTTTAGAAGTGCAATAGGCCTATATGATTCCTTTTTGTTTGGTTCTTTCCCCTGGTTGAGTATGAGAGTTGTATATGACGCGACAAATTCCTTAGTAGGGCTACTACCAGTGATATAAATGTCGTTAAAAAGTAAAGTTAAATACCGTGTTATCTCTGGTGCCAATATTCTATAAAATTCATTCGGGAGCGCATCCGGTCCCGGGGCTTTCTTAAAAGCTAACCTTTGAATTGCTATAGAGATTTCTGTTTCAGATATTGGGGATTGTAAAGTTTCTAATAAATCGGAAGTTACAGTTGGAACAACTATTTTATTCCAAAAATTTTCTCTCTGAGTATTGTTGGAGACCTTATGGGTGTATAATGTCTTATAATATTCTTCAAACTCCTTACATATTTCTTCTGAAGAAGTGAGGGATTTACTACCAAGGGTAATAGACTTCATTATAGAAGAACTTCTATCAGTCTTAACCAGGTTTGCCAAGAGCTTCCCAGTTTTGTTGCCATAGCGATATAATTTGGCCTGTAGCCTAAGGTCTCTTTGAGTAGATTTATAAAGTAAAAAAGAATCCCTGACGACTAATGCCTTGGTGTACCTGGACCAGTTTTCAGAAGTTTTTTGTAAGATATAACGATTATATGCATTCGTAACTGCCTTCAATACTTAGTTTTCCCTTCTTTTAAGTTTTTTGGACCTGGAGATGCAATAAGCTAAAATTTCCCAACAGTGGACCGCCTTGGTGTTCTCCCAGAATAAAGCAGGTTGAGGGATGTGTTCTCGGTTGAAAGAAACATATTCACGAAACCTAGAGGTGAGCCAATTTTTGAATTTGAGATCAGTTGCTAGGAACCGTGGAAAAGAGAAACCAAAGTTCCTGTTCTTTAAAGAATTTAATTGGAAATCAAGAGTAATCGGGGCATGATTTGAGATGGTGATGGGTAGAATCCCAGCCACCATCTTCGTTTTGCATGCTCTTTCATCTAGCAGAATTAAGTCTATTCTTGAAAGAGTTTTATGTGCCCTGGAATAACATGTAAACTCCCTATGGTCGGGGTTTTGGATCCTCCAAATATTGCAGAGTTTCAAGTTACGGAACAGATTAGTAAATAACTTTGACTCTAAGTTATCTCTCTTGGCTTTATGAGGAACAGAGCTTTGCCTAGCCTATCGACCGGATATTGAGGGGCCATGTTAAAGTCGCCTCCAAGTATTAAATACCCTTCTGTAAATAAAAGAAGCTTATTTTGTAGAGTTTCCCAGAAGGGAAGACTAAAAACGTTGGGAGCGTATACGTTACCAAATGTGTACAGCGTTTTTAAGACTTTAATTTTAGCCATCAAGTATCTCCCTTCTTGATCTGTATCTTACCTGGATGACCTCGTAAGAGAGTCTCCTCCCCAAGAGAATTGCTAGTCTGCTTTTTCTTTTTGTGGTAGAAGAGAATAGAACTTCTTTAACCCAGGAGGTCTTAAGTTTTAATACCTCTTCAGGTTTCAAATGCGTCTCTTGTAAAAAGGCTATGTCGGTATTGTTTTTTCTTAATTGAGAAAGTATTGCCTTTCGTTTTATAGGTGAGGTTAAACCACCTTTCCAGGAGGTCAACTTTAGGTTACCCTCCACAGCCATTTTTCACAGGGCGAAGAAAAGTTTACCCCAACTTCCCTCTTTTCCCTTATTTCCATTTAATCTAGTCATTTTATGATACATGGATTATCCAAATTGTCCTTTATTTTGTGTAATTTTTATCATGACCTGAGGGGAATATCTCATCATAAAATTTGCTTGCCTCCTTAACTGAGTCATAGAGATATGTACATCCCTCCCTTTGTATTTTTAGTTTTGCTGGATAAAGTAGGGTTGCCCGCACACCTTGGTTTATGAATCTTGAGCATATTGGAGCAATCTCCCTTCTTTTTATTGCTACTTCTGCTGAGTAGTCTTGTTACATGAGTATTTTTGCGTCACTCTAAAAAAATAGGTTGGTGTTTGCGGTAAGCCTGAAGCATTGCCACTTTATGCTGAAAATTCAGGACCTTAGCAATTATAGGTCTTGGTCTCATGTTAGATTTATTTAGTATAGGTGTCCCTATCCTATGGACCCTCTCGATATCTATCCTAGGATAGGATTCTGGGATCTGTAGTAATCTAGGTAATGTCTCGGTGAGCATTTTATCTAAATTCTCAAATTGTTTTTCTTCTGGGACCCCAATAATTCTCAAGTTGTTCCTTCTACTTCTATTTTCAAGATCTTCTATTTTATTCTGCATTTTTGATAATGTTGTATTGATATCATCAAGACTATTTTTATAGGTCATATTGGTGTCTTCGAGGTCTGAAATTCTTTGCTCTGCTTCAGAGAGTCTCTGAGAAAATTGTTTTACCTCATTAGTTAAGGATAGAATATCTTGTTTAATCTCTATTTTAAGACCGTCAAATTTAGGGGTCAGAGCTTCTGAAATCTTACTTACTAATGTTTGAATGTCTAGTAGCTCCATTTGGGGGTTAGTCACGGGTATTTGAACCTCGGTAGAGGTTTCGTGAGTCACTTTGTTCTTTTTATCTCTTTGTCTTCCTGCCATAGCTGGGGGAGAGTTTTTAGGGTGACTGTAAAAGTATTTATCCATGTGTTGTGTTTAAAACAAATTTCTCCAACATTGGTGTGTCCGGTCCACGGCGCAGTGGAGGCTCCTCCATATGTGCACTCCCGCACGTGAGCCTCCTGTGGAAAAGGGAAAAAAAGAAAGAAATAAAATTTTTTGGCTGAATAAATATAATTTCCCCCTATTGGAAAAATTATATTTATTCAGCCAAAAAATGTTCTAGATTGTGCAGTTTAAATAAAATGTCTAGATTGTGCAGTTTAAATAAAATGTCTAGATTGTGCAGTTTAAATAAAATAAAAAAAAATCCTTTAATATACCTCTCTACCGCACGTGCGGTAGAGGAGGTATAGGCTGCTATATCCTTTTGGTCATGTTTTCTATGTATCTGCTGCTCCGCCCATAACAGAGCCTATACCTCTGCTAATCGCACAATTTTCAATGTGCGATTAGTGCCATTACTATGGGCGGGCAGCAGGGGAGCACTGTTTTTTAAACTTGTGTGTTATCCCTCCATCCTCCCTGCTCTATGTTATCCCTCCATATTGTGGATCACACTGGCAGCGGCAGAAAAGGAAGAAGCAGGAGACCGGGCTGAGTGATCTAACCAGGGCCGGCTCATCCATGATGGGACCAAGTGGGTCCAACAACCCAGGCGGCACTTTAGTGACTGACTCAGTTACTGTGATAACCAGACGTGAGTGTAGCGTACTGCATAGTTGCCAACTGTTTTTTTTATCTGAGTGACACTTCTTACCTCAGCGCGCTGCCACTCACTGACATCTCAGCTGCTCCCTACGTGCTAGTTACTCCCTGCGTGCGGTGTGTGTTGGAGAAATGTATTAGGCCTGAGAAATGTGCCAGAGTGAGTGCGGTGGTCTGTGTCCCTCTCAGTGAGATCCATTTCTGGCGGTGCAAAAGTGTTAGTCCCAGTCTGACTTTTCTATCTTCTTAGCGTACTGTTAATGGGAATCTTAGCTTGGTCTCTCAAGCTTGCTTTAGCTCTGTCTGCTCCGTGACACAATATTGTTATTACAGTGAGTGTATTTAGACCTTGCTCTGATTCTCTTTATTTGCATTAAGCTGAACCTTGCGTGCTGTTTCACTGAGGTTTTCTGTTACCAATCTCCTATCATTCTGCCGTTTTCAGTAAAAATCCTAGAATGATAGGAGATTGGTAACAGAAAACCTGAAAGTGAAACAGCAGCACGCAAGGTTCAGCTGAAAAAAAAATGTAATTGTGAAAAATCAAATGATACAAATATTAGGCTGTTATATGGGGATTACATCAGTGAGACATATAGTGCATGTTGGTTCTTTATAGACTTGATATGCACTGAACATAACATAAACAAACTTGCAGCAAACTGTCATCACTACACCTTCCTTCAGATAACATGACTCCGTAAATTGGAACTATTATTTCTAGCAAAAAACCCCTCTACTTTCCAGTGCATATGAGATTTGTAGTTTTTAAAGCATGATTTGATGCGTAACATACTTTCCTCAAATGACTACAGTTCCCATCATGCTACTGATGTTTTATGTAGTAACAGGAAGTGTGTCTGCTCAGTGCTTTGCTTTCAGTGTAGCCCATAAGAAACATGGCTGAGCAGCAAGAACACATAACTTAAGGTTTGTACAGCTGTGTATAGAGTAGACTTGTGTTGTTGTGTCTCATTGTGTTACTGTGTACATGTGATATGACATCACTGTGTTACTTTGTGTGCCAAAAAGTTTGTGTGTCACACTTAGTGTGTTTATTTATGCCACTGTGTCTGTTACATTGTGTGTTAATGTTTGTTTTATTTTGTGCATGTGCCACTGTTTGTTATTGTGTGTGGTGACTGTCAAACATTATAGTACTCTGTCATTTTTACTTTTTGTGTATGTGTGTCATTGTGTTTGTGTTACTTTATGTGTCTATAAGTCTTACTGTGTCTTTGTGTTACTTTGTGTGTCTATAAGTCTTACTGTCTGTGTGTCTATAAGTCTTACTGTCTGTTTGTGTTACTTTGTGTGTCTATAAGTCTTACTGTGTGTTTGTGTTACTTTGTGTGTCTATAAGTCTTACTGTGTATTGCATTGAGTGTTATTGTCTGTATGTCACTGTGTTTGTGTTACTTTGTGTGCCCATAAGTCTTACTGTGTGCTCCACTGAGTGTTTTGTGTGTGTATGTCAGTGTGTTTTGCACCAAGTGTTATTGTGCATGTCACTGTGTTGCACCAAGTGTTATTGTGTGTGTCATTGTGTGTTTATGTTACTTTTTGTACTGTCTGTTTCACCAAGTGCCATTGTGTGTTTGTGTTACTTTTTGTTCTGTCTGTTTCACCAAGTGCCATTGTGTGTTACTGTGTGTTGTGGTGAGAGGGCTTTGTGTGTAAGGCAGAGGGGACCTCTAATATTAAATATATATTTATTAATAAGTTACTGGGGAGGGGCTCTGTGAGTGAGGCAAAGGGCACCTCTCTATAATATTATATATCTGTATATAAGGTACAGGTGAGGGGCTATCTGATAAAGGCAGAGGGAACCTCTCTATAATATTAAATATGTATTGATTTATAAGTTACTGGGGAGGGGCTATGTGAGTGATGCAGATGGATCCTCTCTATAATATTATATATCTGTATATAAGGTATAGGTGAGGGGCTATCTTATAAAGGCAGAGGGAACCTCTCTATAATATTAAATATGTATTGATATATATATATATATATATATATATATATATATATATATATATATATATATATATATATATATATATATACTGGTCCGTGAACCCCCATTTGAATAACCCACGAGCCGCCACTGCCACGGCGTCATCCTTACTTGTGGGATATCTCTTCCCCAACAGGAAATGGCAAAGAGTCCCAGCAAAGCTGGCCATATAGTCCCTCCTAGGCTCCGCCCACCCCAGTCATTCTCTTTGCCGTTGCACAGGCAACATCTCCACGGAGATGGTTAATAGTTTTTTGGTGTTTAAATGTAGTTTTTATTCTTCTATCAAGTGTTTGTTATTTTAAAATAGTGCTGGTATGTACTATTTACTCTGAAACAGAAAAGGATGAAGATTTCTGTTTGTGAGAGGAAGATGATTTTAGCAGACAGTAACTAAAATCGATTGCTGTTTCCACATAGGACTGTTGAGATGAAGTAACTTCAGTTGGGGCAAACAGTTAGCAGACTTTTCTGCTTAAGGTATGACTAGCCATATTTCTAACAAGACCATGTAATGCTGGAAGGCTGTCATTTCCCCTCATGGGGACCGGTAAGCCATTTTCTTAGTCAAACAAACAGAATAAAGGGCTTAATATGGGCTATAAAACTGGTAGACATTTTTATGGGCTAAATCGATTGCTTTATTTGGGCATTTTATTCATATTTATGCTGACAATTCACATTTATAAACTTGGGGAACGTTTATTAAACGGCAGGCACTATGTTAGACACCTTTTCCAGTGAGGGGGCCTTCCTAGTTGTAGGCTGAGCCTCATTTTCGCGCCATTACTGCCCAGTTGTTTTTTGAGAGCAGGGCATGCAGATACATGTGAGGATCTGAAATTTGCTGGAAAAGTTTCTAGAAGGCGTCAATTGGTATCGTATTCCCCTCTGGGCTTGGTTAGGTCTCAGCAAAGGCTATAGCTGGGACTGTATAGGGGTTAAATTTGTAAACGGCTCCGGTTTATTTTAAGGGTTAAAGCTCTGAAATTTGGTGTGCAATACTCTTAATGCTTTAAGACACTGTGGTAAAATTTTGGTAATTTTTGAACAATTCCTTCATACTTTTTCACATATTCAGTAATAAAGTGTTTTCTATTTAAAATTTAAAGAGACAGTAACGGTTTTGTTTTAAAACGTTTTTTGTGCTTTGTTGACAAGTTTAAGCCTGTTTAACATGTCTGTGCCTTCGGATAAGCTATGTTCTATATGTATGAAAGCCAATGTGTCTCCCCATTTAAATTTATGTGATAATTGTGCCATAGCGTCCAAACAAAGTAAGGACAGTACTTCCACAGATAATGAAATTGCCCAAGATGATTCCTCAGATGAGGGGAGTAAACATACTACATCATCTCCTACTGTGTCTACACCAGTTTTGCCCACACAGGAGGCCCCTAGTACATCTAGCGCGCCAATGCTTATTACCATGCAACAATTAACGGCTGTAATGGATAACTCCATAGCAAATATTTTATCCAAAATGCCTACTTATCAGAGAAAGCGCGATTGCTCTGTTTTAAACACTGAAGAGCAGGAGGGCGCTGATGATAATTGTTCTGTCATACCCTCACACCAATCTGAAGGGGCCATGAGGGAGGTTTTGTCAGATGGGGAAATTTCAAATTAAGGAAAAATTTCTCAACAAGCTGAACCTGATGTTGTGACATTTAAATTTAAATTAGAACATCTCCGCGCACTGCTTAAGGAGGTGTTATCTACTCTGGATGATTGTGACAACTTGGTCATTCCAGAGAAATTATGCAAGATGGACAAGTTCCTAGAGGTTCCGGTGCACCCCGACGCTTTTCCTATACCCAAGCGGGTGGCGGACATAGTGAATAAGGAGTGGGAAAAGCCCGGCATACCTTTTGTCCCCCCCCCCCCTATATTTAAGAAATTATTTCCTATGGTCGACCCCAGAAAGGACTTATGGCAGACAGTCCCTAAGGTCGAGGGGGCAGTTTCTACTCTAAACAAACGCACTACTATTCCTATTGAGGATAGTTGTGCTTTTAAAGATCCTATGGATAAAAAATTGGAGGGTTTGCTTAAAAAGATTTTTGTACAGCAAGGTTACCTTCTACAACCCATTTCGTGCATTGTTCCTGTCACTACAGCAGCGTGTTTCTGGTTCGAGGAACTAGAAAACTCGCTTAGTAGAGAGACTCCATATGAGGAGATTATGGACAGAGTTCACGCACTTAAGTTGGCTAACTCTTTTATTTTAGATGCCGCTTTGCAATTAACTAGATTAGCTGCGAAAAATTCAGGGTTTGCTATCGTGGCGCGCAGAGCGCTTTGGCTAAAGTCTTGGTCAGCGGATGTGTCATCCAAGACAAAATTGCTTAACATCCCTTTCAAAGGTAAAACTCTATTTGGACCAGAATTGAAAGAGATTATTTCAGACATCACTGGGGGAAAGGGCCACGCCCTTCCACAAGATAGGCCTTTCAAGGCCAAGAATAAGTCTAATTTTCGTTCCTTTCGCAATTTCAGGAACGGTCCGGCCTCTAATTCTGCATCCTCTAAGCAAGAGGGTAATGCCTCACAACCCAAACCAGCCTGGAAACCGATGCAAGGCTGGAACAAGGGTAAGCAGGCCAAGAAGCCTGCCGCTGCTAACAAAACAGCATGAAGGAGTAGCCCCCGATCCGGGACCGGATCTAGTGGGGGTAGACTCTCTCTCTTTGCTCAGGCTTGGGCAAGAGATGTTCAGGATCCCTGGGTGCTAGAAATAGTTTCCCAGGGTTATCTCCTGGAATTCAGGGAACTACCCCCAAGGGGAAGGTTCCACATGTCTCACTTATCCTCAAACCAAATAAAGAGACAGGCATTCTTACATTGTGTAGAAGACCTGTTAAACATGGGAGTGATACACCCAGTTCCAATAAAGGAACAAGGAATGGGATTTTATTCCAATCTGTTCGTAGTTCCCAAAAAAGAGGGAACTTTCAGACCAATTTTGGATTTGAAGATCCTAAACAAATTTCTCAGGGTACCATCGTTCAAGATGGAAACCATTCGAACGATTCTACCCACTATCCAGGAAGGTCAATTTATGACTACCGTGGATCTAAAGGATGTGTACCTACATATTCCTATCCACAAAGAACATCATCAGTTCCTAAGGTTCGCTTTTCTGGACAAGCATTACCAGTTTGTGGCCCTCCCATTCGGGTTAGCCACTGCTCCAAGGATTTTCACAAAGGTACTAGGGTCCCTTCTAGCGGTTCTAAGACCGAGGGGCATTGCAGTAGTACCTTACTTGGACGACATTCTAATGCAAGCGTCGTCCCTGTCAAAAGCAAAGGCTCATACAGACATCGTTCTGGCCTTTCTCAGATCACACGGATGGAAGGTGAACATAGAAAAAAGTTCTCTGTCTCCGTCGAGAAGAGTTCCCTTCTTGGGAACAATAATATTCATTAGAAATGAGGATTTTTCTGACAGAGGTCAGAAAGTCAAAACTTCTAAGCACTTGTCAAGTTCTTCATTCTGTTCCTCGTCCTTCCATAGCGCAGTGCATGGAAGTAGTAGGATTGATGGTTGCAGCAATGGACATAGTTCCTTTTGCACGAATTCATCTAAGACCATTACAACTGTGCATGCTCAAACAATGGAATGGGGACTATACAGACTTGTCTCCAATGATTCAAGTAGATCAGAAGACCAGAGATTCACTCCGTTGGTGGCTGACCCTGGACAATCTATCCCAGGGAATGAGCTTCCACAGACCCGAGTGGGTCATTGTCACGACCGACGCCAGTCTAGTGGGCTGGGGCGCGGTCTGGGAATCCCTGAAAGCTCAGGGTCTATGGTCTCGGGAAGAGTCTCTTCTCCCGATAAACATTCTGGAACTGAGAGCGATATTCAATGCTCTCAGGACTTGGCCTCAACTAGCAAAGGCCAGATTCATAAGATTCCAATCAGACAACATGACGACCGTTGCGTATATCAATCATCAGGGGGGAACAAGGAGTTCCCTGGCGATGAAAGAAGTGACCAAAATAATTCAATGGGCAGAGGATCACTCCTGCCACCTGTCTGCGATCCACATCCCAGGTGTGGAAAACTAGGAGGCGGATTATCTGAGTCGTCAGACATTCCATCCGGGGGAGTGGGAACTTCACCCGGAGATCTTTGCCCAAATAACTCAATTATGGGGCATTCCAGACATGGATCTGATGGCGTCTCGTCAGAACTTCAAGGTTCCTTGCTACGGGTCCAGATCCAGGGATCCCAAGGCGACTCTAGTAGATGCACTAGTAGCCCCTTGGACTTTCAACCTAGCTTATGTATTTCCACCGTTTCCTCTCATTCCCAGGCTGGTAGCCAGGATCAATCAGGAGAGGGCCTCGGTGGTCTTGATAGCTCCTGCGTGGCCACGCAGGACTTGGTATGCAGACCTGGTGAATATGTCATCGTTTCCACCATGGAAGCTACCTTTGAAACAGGACCTTCTTGTTCAGGGTCCATTCGAACATCCAAATCTGGTTTCCCTCCAGCTGACGGCTTGGAGATTGAACGCTTGATTCTATCGAAGCGTGGGTTTTCAGATCCCGTGATAGATACTCTGATTCAGGCCAGAAAACCGGTAACTAGAAAGATTTACCATAAGATATGGAAAAGATATATCTGTTGGTGTGAATCCAAAGGATTCCCATGGAATAAGATAAAAATTCCTAGGATTCTCTCCTTTCTACAAGAAGGTTTGGAGAAAGGATTATCTGCAAGTTCTCTAAAGGGACAGATCTCTGCTTTATCTGTCTTACTACACAAAAGACTGGCAGCTGTGCCAGATGTTCAAGCATTTGTTCAGGCTCTGGTCAGGATCAAGCCTGTTTACAGACCTTTGACTCCTCCCTGGAGTCTAAATCTAGTTCTTTCAGTTCTTCAAGGGGTTCCGTTTGAACCTTTACATTCCATAGATATTAAGTTACTATCTTGGAAAGTTTTGTTTTTGGTTGCTATTTCTTCTGCTAGAAGAGTTTCTGAGTTATCTGCTCTGCAGTGTTCTCCGCCCTATCTGGTGTTCCATGCAGATAAGGTGGTTTTGCGTACTAAGCCTGGTTTTCTTCCAAAGGTTGTTTCTAACAAAAATATTAACCAGGAGATAGTTGTACCTTCTTTGTGTCCGAATCCAGTTTCAAAGAAGGAACGTTTGTTACACAATTTGGACGTAGTCCGTGCTCTAAAATTCTATTTAGAGGCTACAAAAGATTTCAGACCAACATCTTCTTTGTTTGTTGTTTATTCTGGTAAAAGGAGAGGTCAAAAAGCGACTTCTACCTCTCTTTCCTTTTGGCTTAAAAGCATCATCCGATTGGCTTATGAGACTGCCGGACGGCAGCCTCCTGAAAGAATCACAGCTCACTCCACTAGGGCTGTGGCTTCCACATGGGCCTTCAAGAACGAGGCTTCTGTTGACCAGATATGTAAGGCAGCAACTTGGTCTTCACTGCACACTTTTGCCAAATTTTACAAATTTGATACTTTTGCTTCTTCGGAGGCTATTTTTGGGAGAAAGGTTTTGCAAGCCGTGGTGCCTTCCGTTTAGGTAACCTGATTTGCTCCCTCCCTTCATCCGTGTCCTAAAGCTTTGGTATTGGTTCCCACAAGTAAGGATGACGCCGTGGACCGGACACACCAATGTTGGAGAAAACAGAATTTATGCTTACCTGATAAATTACTTTCTCCAACGGTGTGTCCGGTCCACGGCCCGCCCTGTTTTTTTAATCAGATCTGATGAATTATTTTCTCTAACTACAGTCACCACGGTACCATATGGTTTCTCCTATATTTTTCCTCCTGTCCGTCGGTCGAATGACTGGGGTGGGCGGAGCCTAGGAGGGACTATATGGCCAGCTTTGCTGGGACTCTTTGCCATTTCCTGTTGGGGAAGAGATATCCCACAAGTAAGGATGACGCCGTGGACCGGACACACCGTTGGAAAAAGTAATTTATCAGGTAAGCATAAATTCTGTTTTTCAAAAATAGTGGTTTTGTGTAAAGTTATAGTGAGAAAAAAATAAAACACAGAAGAGAAAAAAAAAAGATTTTCCCTTCCTTTTTCTTGGACCCAAAGCGTGTGGGATTTATATAAAGTGATACAAATTCGTGAGCTGTGAATTATACATTATGTGCAATTTATATAAAACACTTTTTAGTCTTTTGGGATTTTCCTGTCTTCTCTATCTTCCTTCCCCCTACAGCTATGTGCTAGTGCAAACTGATTGTATAGTGACCAATCGTTGCTGTTACCGTGATACCTTTTTCTTACTTCAAATATCTTTCTGGAGTCTAATTATTCAAGTTTTATACTCAATAAATAGTCTTAGACTCCAGTCCAGTTATATATTGTTAGTCTTACCTTTACAAAAAATTTTTTTGCTATTGTTAATACAGAGTAATTTTTAATTGCACCTTTTCCCTCTTCCATTTTTCCCCTCTTTTCTTCCCTTCAATCAACTTGCAGCATTTATTTTCTTAGTACAGTTTCTAGTTGAGTAAATCTCTCTCTCAGCTTCTTTTTCCCCCTATACAAGGAGATACTAGCAGGTCTTAAAGACCAAGTTATTACCTTTACCAGAATTCCCTTGTTATCTCTAGCTGTCCTCAGTGATTCTATTTTAAAGGCTTTGTCTGACTTTGTGCCTTCTAATAAAATTCTTAGGTCTTTTTCACTTCTTTTTTAATTTTTGAAGTTTCAAATGACCAACAATATACTGATTTATCCTTCTCTGATGATGTTTTTTCTCTTTCAGAAATCAGTGAGGGAGTTCCCTATGTGGGGGGGGGGGGGAAGCCTTTTAACAAAGTATACAATTAAATCAACCTCCATGAACAAATTGGCTTTATGTAACTAATTCTCTAATACCCCCAGAGTTTTATTGGATCTTAATAATGTTAACCTTTTGTATTTGGATTGCAGCAAATATAAGTTTTATATCAGACTTTTTTTTTTTAAGATAAGCAGAGAAATATAGTGTGAGGGCCTTTAAGCCTAACGCTTTTAGGTATTACTATCTGTAGACAATTTAGAATGAGCTATATCTTAGTTAATATAGAATTTTTCCAATAATAAACTTTACAACCCCTTCGTCATACTCACTGTACTATGAAAAAAAGAGTAAAATGCTAAGGAACCTTTAAATAAAATATACATATAAATCCTTAACCAAAGAACAATTTAGCATGTTATAAGCACTTCTCTAAAGAGCCCAGAATATTATGTTAGACCATTTGTATCTTGTTAAACATAACCTCTTGTATCCAAACATAGAATGTAATTTATATCAATTTTGCAACATTCTCATATGTTGCTATTAAGAAGCAAAAGATTCTGAGATGCACGGTTTTTAAACCAGTGGCTTTTGCTTATTTTTTTTATACAAAATCTCATAGGTTTATTTAAACAAATGTTAAGCAAAGTTTTTTTAATGAAAAGAGTGGAAGTCCATGGTCCTGGGGAAAAAAGATGAGTTTTCCCTGTTGAGTTAAGCAATAAACGTTGCACATTTAGAGACCTCTCTTCTTTCTTTTTTACCCCCTTTTCTTTCATGTAATTAGCAAGAGTCCATGAGCTAGTGACGTATGGGATATACATGCCTACCAGGAGGGGCAAAGTTTCCCAAACCTCAAAATGCCTACAAATACACCCCTCACCACACCCACAAATCAGTTTTACAAACTTTGCCTCCTGTGGAGGTGGTGAAGTAAGTTTGTGCTAGATTCTACGTTGATATGCGCTCTGCAACAGGTTGGAGCCCGGTTTTCCTCTCAGTGTGCAGTGAATGTCAGAGGGATGTGAAGAGAGTATTGCCTATTTGAATTCAATGATCTCCTTCTACGGGGTCTATTTCATAGGTTCTCTGTTATCGGTCGTAGAGATTCATCTCTTACCTCCCTTTTCAGATCGACGATATACTCTTATATATACCATTACCTCTACTGATTCTTGTTTCAGTACTGGTTTGGCTTTCTACTACATGTAGATGAGTGTCCTGGGGTAAGTAAGTCTTATTTTTGGTGCCAAAAGCATTTAGGCGCCAAATAATGTGGGCGGCTTTTTTGGCGCTAAAAAATTCGAGCGTCATTGTTGTCTCCACAATATTTAAGTCTCATTATTTATTGCTTCTGGTTGCTAGAAGCTTGTTCATTGGCATTTTTTTCCCATTCCTGAAACTGTCATTTAAGGAATTTGATCATTTTTGCTTTATATTTTGTTTTTTTCTATTACATATTGCAAGATGTCTCAGATTGACCTTGAATCAGAAGCCACTTCTGGAAAAACGCTTAACTGAGTTTCAGTTCTACCAAAGCTAAGTTCATTTATTTTAAATGTTATAAATCTTTATCTTTAGCTATGGTTTGTAATAAGTTATTATGATATACTTTTACATGCAGAATCCATTAGTATTTATGCTTTATATATTTCCATTCTTACATCTTATGTACAAGAAATATTTAGAAGATTTATAAGAAATATTTTTCTGATTCTATTTTAAAGGCTTTGTCTGACTTTGTGCCTTCTAATAAAATTCTTAGGTCTTTTTCACTTCTTTTTTAATTTTTGAAGTTTCAAATGACCAACAATATACTGATTTATCCTTCTCTGATGATGTTTTTTCTCTTTCAGAAATTTTCTTCATCAGATGTTGACACTAACAAATCTACTTTCTCCAACATAGGTGTGTCCGGTCCACGGCGTCATCCTTACTTGTGGGATATTCTCTTCCCCAACAGGAAATGGCAAAGAGCCCAGCAAAGCTGGTCACATGATCCCTCCTAGGCTCCGCCTTCCCCAGTCATTCTCTTTGCCGTTGTACAGGCAACATCTCCACGGAGATGGCTTAGAGTTTTTTGGTATTTAAATGTAGTTTTTATTCTTCAATCAAGAGTTTGTTATTTTAAAATAGTGCTGGTATGTACTATTTACTCTGAAACAGAAAAGAGATGAAGACTTCTGTTTGTAAGAGGAAAATGATTTTAGCAACCGTTACTAAAATCGATGGCTGTTTCCACACAGGACTGTTGAGAGGAATTAACTTCAGTTGGGGGAAACAGTGAGCAGACTTTTGCTGCTTGAGGTATGACACATTTCTAACAAGACTTGGTAATGCTGGAAGCTGTCATTTTCCCTATGGGATCCGGTAAGCCATTTTTATTAAATAAGAATAAAGGGATTCACAAGGGCTTTAAAGACTGGTAGACATTTTTCTGGGCTAGAACGATTGATATATAAGCATTTTTAATACTTCATAGTTTTGAGGAGTTATTTTATTCTTGGGAATTATGTAAAATAACCGGCAGGCACTGTATTGGACACCTTTTTCACTGGGGGCCTTCTCTAATCATAGGCAGAGCCTCATTTTCGCGCCTCTATTGCGCAGTTGTTTTTGGGAAGCAAGACATGCAGATGCATGTGTGAGGAGCTCAGATACATAGAAAAAGCTTACTGAAGGCGTCATTTGGTATCGTATTCCCCTTTGGGCTTGGTTGGGTCTCAGCAAAGCAGATACCAGGGACTGTATAGGGGTTAAATATAAAAACGGCTCCGGTTCCGTTATTTTAAGAGTTAAAGCTTTCAAATTTGGTGTGCAATACTTTTAAGGCTTTAAGACACTGTGGTGAAATTTTGGTGAATTTGAACAATTCCTTCATACTTTTTCACATTTTCAGTAATAAAGTGTGTTCAGTTTAAAATTTAAAGTGACAGTAACGGTTTTATTTTAAAACGTTTTTTGTACTTTGTTATCAACTTTATGCCTGTTTAACATGTCTGAACTATCAGATAGACTATGTTCTGTATGTGGGGAAGCCAAGGTTCCTTCTCATTTAAATAGATGTGATTTATGTGACACAAAATTTAGAGAAAATGATGCCCAAGATGATTCCTCAAGTGAGGGGAGTAAGCATGGTACTGCATCATCCCCTCCTTCGTCTACGCCAGTCTTGCCCACACAGGAGGCCCCTAGTACATCTAGTGCGCCAATACTCCTTACTATGCAACAATTAACGGCTGTAATGGATAATTCTATCAAAAACATTTTAGCCAAAATGCCCATTTATCAGCGAAAGCGCGACTGCTCTGTTTTAGAAAATACTGAAGAGCATGAGGACGCTGATGATATTGGTTCTGAAGTGCCCCTACACCAGTCTGAGGGGGCCAGGGAGGTTTTGTCTGAGGGAGAAATTTCAGATTCAGGGAAAATTTCTCAACAAGCTGAACCTGATGTGATTACATTCAAATTTAAATTGGAACATCTCCGCGCTTTGCTTAAGGAGGTGTTATCTACTCTGGATGATTGTGAGAATTTGGTCATTCCAGAGAAATTATGTAAGATGGACAAGTTCCTAGAGGTCCCGGGGCCCCCCGAAGCTTTTCCTATACCCAAGCGGGTGGCGGACATTGTAAACAAAGAATGGGAAAGGCCCGGCATACCTTTTGTCCCTCCCCCTATATTTAAGAAATTGTTTCCTATGGTCGACCCCAGAAAGGACTTATGGCAGACAGTCCCCAAGGTCGAGGGGGCGGTTTCTACTCTAAACAAACGCACTACTATCCCTATAGAAGATAGTTGTGCTTTCAAAGATCCTATGGATAAAAAATTAGAGGGTTTGCTTAAAAAGATGTTTGTTCAGCAAGGTTACCTTCTACAACCAATTTCATGCATGGTTCCTGTCACTACAGCAGCGTGTTTCTGGTTCGATGAACTAGAAAAGTCGCTCAATAAAGATTCTTCTTATGAGGAGATTATGGACAGAATTCATGCTCTCAAATTGGTTAACTCTTTTACTTTAGACGCCACTTTGCAATTGGCTAGATTAGCGGCGAAAAATTCAGGGTTTCCTATTGTGGCGCGCAGAGCGCTTTGGCTAAAATCTTGGTCAGCGGATGCGTCTTCCAAGAACAAATTGCTTAACATACCTTTCAAGGGGAAAACGCTGTTTGGCCCTGACTTGAAAGAGATTATTTCTGATATCACTGGGGGTAAGGGCCACGCCCTTCCTCAGGATAGGTCTTTCAAGGCTAAAAATAAACCAAATTTTCGTCCCTTTCGCAGAAACGGACCAGCCCCAAGTGCTACCTCCTCTAAGCAAGAGGGTAATACTTCTCAAGCCAAGCCAGCCTGGAGGCCAGTGCAAGGCTGGAACAAAGGTAAGCAGGCCAAGAAACCTGCCACTGCTACCAAGACAGCATGAGATGTTGGCCCCCGATCCGGGACCGGATCTGGTGGGGGGCAGACTTTCTCTCTTCGCTCAGGCTTGGGCAAGAGATGTTCTGGATCCTTGGGCGCTAGAAATAGTCTCCCAAGGTTATCTTCTGGAATTCAAGGGGCTTCCCCCAAGGGGGAGGTTCCACAGGTCTCAATTGTCTTCAGACCACATAAAAAGACAGGCATTCTTACATTGTGTAGAAGACCTGTTAAAAATGGGAGTGATTCATCCTGTTCCATTAGGAGAACAAGGGATGGGATTCTACTCCAATCTGTTCATAGTTCCCAAAAAAGAGGGAACATTCAGACCAATCTTAGATCTCAAGATCCTAAACAAGTTTCTCAAGGTTCCATCGTTCAAAATGGAAACCATTCGGACAATTCTTCCTTCCATCCAGGAAGGTCAATTCATGACCACGGTGGATTTAAAGGATGCGTATCTACATATTCCTATCCACAAGGAACATCATCGGTTCCTAAGGTTCGCCTTTCTGGACAAGCATTACCAGTTTGTGGCACTTCCATTCGGATTAGCCACTGCTCCAAGAATTTTCACAAAGGTACTAGGGTCCCTTCTAGCGGTGCTACGACCAAGGGGCATTGCAGTAGTACCTTACTTGGACGACATACTGATTCAAGCGTCGTCCCTACCACAAGCAAAGGCTCATACGGACATTGTCCTGGCCTTTCTCAGATCTCACGGGTGGAAAGTGAACGTAGAAAAAAGTTCTCTATCTCCGTCAACAAGAGTTCCCTTCTTGGGAACAATAATAGACTCCTTAGAAATGAGGATTTTTCTGACAGAGGCCAGAAAATCAAAACTTCTAAGCTCTTGTCAAGTACTTCATTCTGTTCCTCTTCCTTCCATAGCGCAGTGCATGGAAGTAATAGGTTTGATGGTCGCGGCAATGGACATAGTTCCTTTTGCGCGAATTCATCTGAGACCATTACAACTGTGCATGCTCAGTCAGTGGAATGGGGATTATACAGACTTGTCTCCGACGATACAAGTAGATCAGAGGACCAGAGATTCACTCCGTTGGTGGCTGACCCTGGACAACCTGTCACAGGGGATGAGCTTCCGCAGACCAGAGTGGGTCATTGTCACGACCGACGCCAGTCTGGTGGGCTGGGGCGTGGTCTGGGAACTCCTGAAAGCTCAGGGTCTTTGGTCTCGGGAAGAATCTCTTCTCCCGATAAATATTCTGGAACTGAGAGCGATATTCAATGCTCTCAAGGCTTGGCCTCAGCTAGCAAAGGCCAAATTCATACGGTTTCAATCAGACAACATGACGACTGTTGCGTATATCAACCATCAAGGGGGAACAAGGAGTTCCCTGGCGATGGAAGAAGTGACCAAAATCATTCAATGGGCGGAGACTCACTCCTGCCACTTGTCTGCAATCCACATCCCAGGAGTGGAAAATTGGGAAGCGGATTTTCTGAGTCGTCAGACATTTCATCCAGGGAATGGGAACTCCATCCGGAAATCTTTGCCCAAATTACTCAATTGTGGGGCATTCCAGACATGGATCTGATGGCCTCTCGTCAGAACTTCAAGGTTCCTTGCTACGGGTCCAGATCCAGGGATCCCAAGGCGACTCTAGTAGATGCACTAGTAGCACCTTGGACCTTCAACCTAGCTTATGTATTCCCACCGTTTCCTCTCATCCCCAGGCTGGTAGCCAGGATCAATCAGGAGAGGGCATCGGTGATCTTGATAGCTCCTGCGTGGCCACGCAGGACTTGGTATGCAGACCTGGTGAATATGTCATCGGCTCCACCATGGAAGCTACCTTTGAGACAGGACCTTCTTGTTCAAGGTCCGTTCGAACATCCGAATCTGGCCTCACTCCAACTGACTGCTTGGAGATTGAACGCTTGATTTTATCAAAGCGAGGGTTCTCAGATTCTGTCATTGATACTCTTGTTCAGGCCAGAAAGCCTGTAACTAGAAAAATCTACCATAAAATATGGAAAAAATATATCTGTTGGTGTGAATCTAAAGGATTCCCATGGAACAAGATAAAAATTCCTAAGATTCTATCCTTTCTTCAAGAAGGTTTGGAGAAAGGATTATCTGCAAGTTCTTTGAAGGGACAGATTTCTGCTTTATCTGTTTTACTTCACAAAAAGCTGGCGGCTGTGCCAGATGTTCAAGCTTTTGTTCAGGCTCTGGTTAGAATCAAGCCTGTTTACAAACCTTTGACTCCTCCTTGGAGTCTCAATTTAGTTCTTTCAGTTCTTCAGGGGGTTCCGTTTGAACCCTTACATTCCGTAGATATTAAGTTATTATCTTGGAAAGTTTTGTTTTTGGTTGCAATTTCTTCTGCTAGAAGAGTTTCAGAGTTATCTGCTCTGCAGTGTTCTCCTCCTTATCTGGTGTTCCATGCAGATAAGGTGGTTTTGCGTACTAAACCTGGTTTTCTTCCGAAAGTTGTTTCTAACAAAAACATTAACCAGGAGATAGTCGTGCCTTCTTTGTGCCCGAATCCAGTTTCAAAGAAGGAACGTTTGTTGCACAATTTGGATGTAGTTCGTGCTCTAAAATTCTATTTAGACGCTACAAAGGATTTCAGACAAACATCTTCCTTGTTTGTCGTTTATTCTGGTAAAAGGAGAGGTCAAAAAGCAACTTCTACCTCTCTCTCTTTTTGGCTTAAAAGAATCATCAGATTGGATTACGAGACTGCCGGACGGCAGCCTCCTGAAAGAATCACAGCTCATTCCACTAGGGCCGTGGCTTCCACATGGGCCTTCAAGAACGAGGCTTCTGTTGATCAGATATGTAAGGCAGCGACTTGGTCTTCACTGCACACTTTTACTAAATTTTACAAATTTGATACTTTTGCTTCTTCTGAGGCTATTTTTGGGAGAAAGGTTTTGCAAGCCGTGGTGCCTTCCATCTAGGTGACCTGATTTGCTCCCTCCCATCATCCGTGTCCTAAAGCTTTGGTATTGGTTCCCACAAGTAAGGATGACGCCGTGGACCGGACACACCTATGTTGGAGAAAACAGAATTTATGTTTACCTGATAAATTACTTTCTCCAACGGTGTGTCCGGTCCACGGCCCGCCCTGGTTTTTTAATCAGGTCTGATAATTTATTTTCTTTAACTACAGTCACCACGGTATCATATGATTTCTCCTATGCAAATATTCCTCCTTTACGTCGGTCGAATGACTGGGGAAGGCGGAGCCTAGGAGGGATCATGTGACCAGCTTTGCTGGGCTCTTTGCCATTTCCTGTTGGGGAAGAGAATATCCCACAAGTAAGGATGACGCCGTGGACCGGACACACCGTTGGAGAAAGTAATTTATCAGGTAAACATAAATTCTGTTTTTTTATTATTTTTCTATTATTAAAGTACATTTGTTCTTTGTTGAAAAGGTGTTGATTATTTTGGATATTAAGGTAACTAGTTCTTTAAGACTAGCTGACACTATTTCTGCCTATTTATTTCTTCTGTGTTTTCAGAGGTTTTCTTTCCAATTCCCCATTCTAGGGAATGGAATAGGCTGAGAATTTTCTTTTATTCCTTCTTCAAAGGTTTTAAACTATATTCCTTGCCAGCAGTTAAATTCAATTTGGAGGGTTCTCCAATTTATTGGGGCTATCTCTACTTCTACTAATTATGCTATTGTTTCTATAGCAAAATAGTATTTATTTTCCTTTAGATAGTTGTATCTTATGTATGGAAAATTATTTAGTTTCAGGTACTTTTCTTGGTCCTGTGATTTATTTGGATATTGCAATTGCTTCATTTCTTCTGTTTACTTTAAGATCAAGTATCAGATTAGGATTTATTTTAGCATTGTTAAGGGACAACATTTACTAGACTAGGTGCTGTTGCATTTGTCTTGTTGTTTTGCATTTATTGATTATGCAAGTCCACTGTATTGACTATCATGCTAATAATTTCATTTGTGTCTTCATTTTATTGAATATCTTCGCAAATGAGGGTTAATCTATGTCTTTAGCTATTTTAGCTAGAAGAATTTTGTGATTTTTAAAAAAAAAAAAAAAAAAATTCCCTATTTCTTTTGTTCTAAGATAATCAATTATTTGTTTTATAATTGGACTCAATTCTTAACTGTTACTCTGGGCTTCAAGATTGAGTTCTAAGACTAAAACTTTAAGCTTATACTAGTTTGGTTGTTCTTATTAAGGAACAAATTCCTGAGTTCTTTCCCAAGTAACATGTTTATAATTGGGGTTCAAAATCAGCTCCCTAATATTGCGATGTACGTGCCGTATTCCAGCTTGGCTGGTAAGGGGCAGGTTAAGACTTCTTTGAAATTTATTTGGTTCTATTTTTTCCAAATTTCTTTGATTTTATTCCAGTAAGGCTAACACTTTCTTTAAATGTGTTTCTGTCCTATATATTTTGGGTACTGTTGAAGCATGGCTGGGCACCCATGGGGTTCAAGCGCTGCTCAGACCTGGAATCTTCTGGGGTATTTCTTCCAGTTCCTTTTTTAGGAACCGGGTTTGGAGTTTTATTCAAATTATTTTGCCTTTTTATGGTCATTGATAGCATTATTTGTTTTCATTAGATACAATAAATGCATATTTTCATTTTTCTGTTTTCATTCAGATTATTTTCTGAGGATGCGGAATTTCATATGATTCATTTGCTCTTCAGGACATAGTTAGAGGATCTTTTTTTCGAAAGCTCTTGATTCCTCACACAAGGGTCACCTTTTTTAGGTTTCCAAATAGTTTGTGTCACTGTCTTTGTTTCTATCAGACAAGGGATAATTCTATTGGGTTCCGTCTGTCGGTACCTTTAGTCTCTATTATTTCCTTCAGTTGCTATATATGCATAGAAGTTTTAGGTCTTATGGCCACAGCATTGGATTCAGTTCCCTTTGCTCATTTTCACTAGAAAGAACCTTTCCAGTCTTTTATGAGTGTTGTTTCTTCTAGAACATGGTTGGAGGATCAATTTACCAAAAGTTCGTTGATTCCTCAGACGAGGGTAACCTTTTTAGGTTTCCTGATAGATTCAGTGTCCTTGACTCTGTCTCTGACGGACAAGAGACGTCTGAAATTGGTTTCAGCTTGTCGAAACCTTCAGTCTCAATCTTTCCCTTCGGTAGCCTAATGCATGGAAATTTTAGGTCTTATGACTGCTGCATTGGACGCGGTCCCCTTTGCTCGTTTTCACATGCGACCTCTTCAGCTCTGTATGCTGAACCAGTGGTGCAGGGATTATACAAAGATATCTCAATTAATATCTTTAAAACCGATTGTACGACACTCTCTGACGTGGTGGACAGACCACCATCGTTTAGTTCAGGGGGCTTCTTTTGTTCTTCCAACCTGGACTGTGATTTCAACAAATGCAAGTCTGACAGGTTGGGGAGCTGTTTGGAGGTCTCTGACAGCACAAGGGGTTTGGGAATCTCAAGAGGTGAGATTACCAATCAATATTTTGGAACTCCGTGCAATTTTCAGAGCTCTTCAGTCATGGCCTCTTCTAAAGAGAGAGTCGTTCATTTGTTTTGAGACGGACAATGTCACAATTGTGGCATATGTCAATCATCAAGGAGGGACTCACAGTCCTCTGGCTATGAAAGAAGTATCTCGAATTCTGGTATGGGCGGAATCCAGCTCCTGTCTAATTTCTGCGGTTCATATCCCAGGTATAGACAATTGGGAAGCGGATTATCTCAGTCGCCAAACGTTACATCCGGGCGAATGGTCTCATCACCCAGAGGTATTTCTTCAGATTGTTCAAATGTGGGGACTTCCAGAAATAGATCTGATGGCTTCTCATCCAAACAAGAAGCTTCCCAGGTATCTGTCCAGATCCAGGGATCCTCAGGCGGAGGCAGTGGATGCATTGTCACTTCCTTGGAAGTATCATCCTGCTTATAATATATTAAAAAGTGAAGGCGCCTAGATATAATGCACACAAATAAAGTGTACAAAAATGCACATGTAGAAATATTTTATATATCTCAAAATCCTTGGACAAGGATTTGAGATGTGTGTGATATTAATTCACAATTATATTTTTTATGCGATAGTTAACTGGTACTGGATATATATATATATGTGTGTACAATAGATATAAAAAACAATATGATATATGTGAACTCAAATTGTCATAAAATACAGTGCCAAAAAGTGATATATATTTTTTTTTTTTTTTTGTGTGTCCTTCTAATAGAATAAATCAACCTCCAACAACAAACACAATGTTGCTAAGACCAAGTGACTATCAATGCGAGAGATGTTACAAACACACCATAGTAACAAGCGATATTAGAGACACATATTGGTGGAGGTATTGTATAGCAATACCGGATACATACAATAAGGTACCCAGGTACTATAGAGTATACGTATAGTCCTTATCCAAAGTTCATGTAATGGAGATTCTTTCCTCCGGATGTCCACTAAATAGCGGGTATGCGGCAGCTAACACTCCTTCCAAGGCTGATGGCACCAGCGACGATCTGCAGATAGATGGGAGAGAAAAAAAGGAGGCGCCACAATAGTGTGAGATCGTAGGTGTATGGGACCCCCACAAAAACGATACAGGATCACTTACTAGATTATGAGCACTTGAGAAGTGCCACAGGTGCAGGCTGAACTATTCAAAGCTGTCCAGCGAGCTTATCCTCACGATCCAATGGCCCAAGGAAAAATACGATTTCCCCCACATGTACTGGGGTCGGAAATGAGCCCAGTATTGGTATGAATATCCACTCGGGGCAAAAATACAGCTTATACAAAGCTGAAAGCTGGTTAAAAGTCAGAGCAGCTAATAAAAGCAAAGATAAAAACAAGCGTGATGACAGATAGGTTAAAATATAACATATAAGTTTATTAAAACCTAATACACTACGCGTTTCCCGGTCACAACAACCGTTTCATCAGGTGTATAAAACTAACAGTCATCACACTATTTAAAACCAATCTCGGCGTTCACAAGTTTTCAATACGCATGCCCATTAAAAGCTGTTAACCAATGAGATGTGAATCTGAGCCGGCAAACATTTTGATTTGACCAAACGATGGGCGTGTAGTACCAGCCCCTGCTAACGAAGTGTTACCTGTCACTCAAATGGCGTCACTGGGAAGCACGGCTGCGATCATTAACTAAGATACGCCGTATTTGCTAAAATACATTAGTAACAGGCACTACTCGGTAATATACTGGGTGTTTACTACAGGATAAAGTCCCCGTAAATTACCCCAAAGAGGGCGCTAAAGATTCCTTACTGGAATGGGTTTATTATTATGTGATCAATAGTACTATCACAAAATATGTCAATAATGCTTACTTGAAAGCATAAAAATGTCTCTATATATAGTGCAGAGGGGTCCTTAGGGAAAAATCCTAGCTCTATATCTAATGGTAAATTTAAAGTATACTGGTGCCAAGAGATACAAGGTAACACCCCACGATTATATGTATTACAATGTAAGATAAGTATCACTCGATGGGTACACGATAATGCGATATATAAAATATAATATATAAGGGTTATGCCAGCTCAGGGATCATCTGATAAGTCACAACTACAAGCACTTAAGTGATATACTAAAACTTATATATGCATAAATATACACATAAACACAAAACTATCTAAAAATAAAATAATATAGAAATACCAAATATCCACATAAAAACAATTTTCAAAAGAATAAAAATAAATCATATAATGGTAACTCAATATAATTCAATTAAAAGCTGCCATGTCAATGTTTTCATTTAGACCGTGGGGTTTCAAAGTTTTTAATTTCCATATCCAATAGGTCTCTCTTTGTCGCAAGTGTATAAAACTATTTCTACCCCATTTGGGAGCTACATGTTCTATAGGGAGAATATTAAATATATCGCTTTCTCCCGGATGACAAATGCCCTTATGGCGAGGAACACTATGATTTACCAATTCTTTCTTTACATTTCTCGTGTGCTCCCCCCATCTTTTTTTTTGATGGGTCTTGAGGTTCTCCCAACATACTGAACCCCACATTTGCATTGTAGCAAATACACCACAAATGTTGAATCACACGTGAAATGTGAAGAAACACTAAATTTTTCATTGGTGACTGAGGACTTAAATTCAGTAACACTTCCCATCGTATAGCTACAAAGGCCACAATTATTTTTCCCACATTTAAAAAAACCTATCTTAGTGTTTAAAAAAGAATTAGTATTAGATTTAGTTACCATCCTATTTGTGCGCTTTTTCATTAAAATCTTACTTGGTGCCAACTTATTTTTAAGTGTCTGTGCTCTTCTAAAGGTGCATATTGGGGTATCATCCAAAATTTGTTTTAAAACTGGATCATTTTTTAAAATGAACCAGTATTTCTGTAGGATATTCTTGATTAAATGATGATTATTATTATACCTAGTAATGAATCGAGGATGATTATTATTTTTGGAATTATAAAGTAACCTTTCCTCTTCCGAGTTTAATGTTTTTTCATATTTGTCCTTTTTCTTAGAATTGAACAAATCTGATCTTAATTTATTTCTAGCTTTTTGATAGCCTAATTCTATAAGTTTTGGTGGATACTCTCTTGCAAGGAACCTCTCTTTTAATATTTGTGATTGTTCATCAAACACAGACATTTCAGTACAATTTCTGCGTATTCTGCAGAATTGATTGAATGGAATATTTTCTTTCCACGGTTTGTAGTGATTACTTTTAAAATTCAAATAACTGTTCGTATCCACAGTTTTGAAAAATGTCTTGGTTAAGATGGACCCTTTTGGATCCCAATATAATATAAGATCCAAAAATTCAATTTGTTCCTTTGAAATATTAGAGGTAAATGTTAAACCCATATTGTTGGTGTTAAGGGATGTTACAAATTCCTTTGCCTTAGACACTGTTCCATCCCATATAAAGAGCAAATCATCAATAAAGCGGCCATAGAAGACCAGGTTCGCCCTCGCTGGGGAATTATAGATATACTCCTCTTCAAAGGACCCCATAAACAAGTTAGCGAAGCTGGGGGCGAACCTGGTCCCCATGGCCGTGCCCTTTATTTGTAGGAAAAACTGCTCCTGAAACACAAAATAATTGTGCTTAAGCACAAAGGAGATGGCATCCAAAAGGAAATGTGATGTGTCAGCCCTCTATTCTAATATAGCGCACGAGTTAGGTATAAACTCTATTGATAAATTTTTATCTAGAGATATTTATTTACCCGAACAGCAGAACATTTTCCTTTTGGATGCCATCTCCTTTGTGCTTAAGCACAATTATTTTGTGTTTCAGGAGCAGTTTTTCCTACAAATAAAGGGCACGGCCATGGGGACCAGGTTCGCCCCCAGCTTCGCTAACTTGTTTATGGGGTCCTTTGAAGAGGAGTATATCTATAATTCCCCAGCGAGGGCGAACCTGGTCTTCTATGGCCGCTTTATTGATGATTTGCTCTTTATATGGGATGGAACAGTGTCTAAGGCAAAGGAATTTGTAACATCCCTTAACACCAACAATATGGGTTTAACATTTACCTCTAATATTTCAAAGGAACAAATTGAATTTTTGGATCTTATATTATATTGGGATCCAAAAGGGTCCATCTTAACCAAGACATTTTTCAAAACTGTGGATACGAACAGTTATTTGAATTTTAAAAGTAATCACTACAAACCGTGGAAAGAAAATATTCCATTCAATCAATTCTGCAGAATACGCAGAAATTGTACTGAAATGTCTGTTTGATGAACAATCACAAATATTAAAAGAGAGGTTCCTTGCAAGAGAGTATCCACCAAAACTTATAGAATTAGGCTATCAAAAAGCTAGAAATAAAGTAAGATCAGATTTGTTCAATTCTAAGAAAAAGGACAAATATGAAAAAACATTAAACTCGGAAGAGGAAAGGTTACTTTATAATTCCAAAAATAATAATCATCCTCGATTCATTACTAGGTATAATAATAATCATCATTTAATCAAGAATATCCTACAGAAATACTGGTTCATTTTAAAAAATGATCCAGTTTTAAAACAAATTTTGGATGATACCCCAATATGCACCTTTAGAAGAGCACAGACACTTAAAAATAAGTTGGCACCAAGTAAGATTTTAATGAAAAAGCGCACAAATAGGATGGTAACTAAATCTAATACTAATTCTTTTTTAAACACTAAGATAGGTTTTTTTAAATGTGGGAAAAATAATTGTGGCCTTTGTAGCTATACGATGGGAAGTGTTACTGAATTTAAGTCCTCAGTCACCAATGAAAAATTTAGTGTTTCTTCACATTTCACGTGTGATTCAACATTTGTGGTGTATTTGCTACAATGCAAATGTGGGGTTCAGTATGTTGGGAGAACCTCAAGACCCATCAAAAAAAGATGGGGGGAGCACACGAGAAATGTAAAGAAAGAATTGGTAAATCATAGTGTTCCTCGCCATAAGGGCATTTGTCATCCGGGAGAAAGCGATATATTTAATATTCTCCCTATAGAACATGTAGCTCCCAAATGGGGTAGAAATAGTTTTATACACTTGCGACAAAGAGAGACCTATTGGATATGGAAATTAAAAACTTTGAAACCCCACGGTCTAAATGAAAACATTGACATGGCAGCTTTTAATTGAATTATATTGAGTTACCATTATATGATTTATTTTTATTCTTTTGAAAATTGTTTTTATGTGGATATTTGGTATTTCTATATTATTTTATTTTTAGATAGTTTTGTGTTTATGTGTATATTTATGCATATATAAGTTTTAGTATATCACTTAAGTGCTTGTAGTTGTGACTTATCAGATGATCCCTGAGCTGGCATAACCCTTATATATTATATTTTATATATCGCATTATCGTGTACCCATCGAGTGATACTTATCTTACATTGTAATACATATAATCGTGGGGTGTTACCTTGTATCTCTTGGCACCAGTATACTTTAAATTTACCATTAGATATAGAGCTAGGATTTTTCCCTAAGGACCCCTCTGCACTATATATAGAGACATTTTTATGCTTTCAAGTAAGCATTATTGACATATTTTGTGATAGTACTATTGATCACATAATAATAAACCCATTCCAGTAAGGAATCTTTAGCGCCCTCTTTGGGGTAATTTACGGGGACTTTATCCTGTAGTAAACACCCAGTATATTACCGAGTAGTGCCTGTTACTAATGTATTTTAGCAAATACGGCGTATCTTAGTTAATGATCGCAGCCGTGCTTCCCAGTGACGCCATTTGAGTGACAGGTAACACTTCGTTAGCAGGGGCTGGTACTACACGCCCATCGTTTGGTCAAATCAAAATGTTTGCCGGCTCAGATTCACATCTCATTGGTTAACAGCTTTTAATGGGCATGCGTATTGAAAACTTGTGAACGCCGAGATTGGTTTTAAATAGTGTGATGACTGTTAGTTTTATACACCTGATGAAACGGTTGTTGTGACCGGGAAACGCGTAGTGTATTAGGTTTTAATAAACTTATATGTTATATTTTAACCTATCTGTCATCACGCTTGTTTTTATCTTTGCTTTTATTAGCTGCTCTGACTTTTAACCAGCTTTCAGCTTTGTATAAGCTGTATTTCTTTCATGTAATTAACAAGAGTCCATGAGCTAGTGACGTATGGGATATACATTCCTACCAGGAGGGGCAAAGTTTCCCAAACCTTAAAATGCCTATAAATACACCCCTCACCACACCCACAAATCAGTTTTTACAAACTTTGCCTCCAAGGGAGGTGGTGAAGTAAGTTTGTGCTAGATTCTACGTTGATATGCGCTCCGCAGCAAGTTGGAGCCCGGTTTTCCTCTCAGCGTGCAGTGAATGTCAGAGGGATGTGAGGAGAGTATTGCCTATTGAATGCAGTGATCTCCTTCTACGGGGTCTATTTCATAAGGTTCTCTGTTATCGGTCGTAGAGATTCATCTCTTACCTCCCTTTTCAGATCGACGATATACTCTTATATTTACCATTTCCTCTACTGATTCTCGTTTCAGTACTGGTTTGGCTTTCTACAAACATGTAGATGAGTGTCCTGGGGTAAGTAAGTCTTATTTTCTGTGACACTCTAAGCTATGGTTGGGCACTTTATTTATAAAGTTCTAAATATATGTATTCAAACATTTATTTGCCTTGACTCAGAATGTTCAACTTTCCTTATTTCCAGACAGTCAGTTTCATATTTGGGATTATGCTTTATATTATCATATTTTTCTTACCTCAAAAATTTGACTTTTTTCCCTGTGGGCTGTTAGGCTCGCGGGGGCTGAAAATGCTTCATTTTATTGCGTCATTCTTGGCGCGGACTTTTTTGGCGCAAAAATTCTTTTCCGTTTCCGGCGTCATACGTGTCGCCGGAAGTTGCGTCATTTTTGACGTTATTTTGCGCCAAAAATGTCGGCGTTCCGGATGTGGCGTCATTTTTGGCGCCAAAAGCATTTAGGCGCCAAATAATGTGGGCGTCTTATTTGGCGCCAAAAAATATGGGCGTCGCTTTTGTCTCCACATTATTTCAGTCTCATTTTTCATTTGCTTCTGGTTGCTAGAAGCTTGATGTTTGGCATTTTTTTCCCATTCCTGAAACTGTCTTATAAGGAATTTGATCTATTTTGCTTTATATGTTGTTTTTTCTCTTACATATTGCAAGATGTCTCACGTTGCATCTGAGCCAGAAGATACTACAGGAAAACCACTGCCTGCTGGATCTACCAAAGCTAAGTGTATCTGCTGTAAACTTTTGGTAGCTATTCCTCCAGCTGTTGTTTGTAATAATTGTCATGACAAACTTGTTAAAGCAGATAATATTTCCTTTAGTGATGTACCATTGCCTGTTGCAGTTCCCTCAACTTCTAAGGTGCAGAATGTTCCTGATAACATAAGAGATTTTGTTTCTGAATCCATAAAGAAGGCTTTGTCTGTTATTTCTCCTTCTAGTAAACGTAAAAAGTCTTTTAAATCTTCTCTCTCTACAGATGAATTTTTAAATGAACACCATCATTCTGATTCTTTGGACTCTTCTGGTTCAGAGGATTCTGTCTCAGAGATTGATGCTGATAAATCTTCATATTTATTTAAGATGGAATTTATTCGCTCTTTACTTAAAGAAGTACTAATTGCTTTAGAAATAGAGGATTCTAGTCCTCTTGATACTAATTCTATACGTTTGGATAAGGTTTTTAAAGCTCCTGCGGTTATTCCAGAAGTCTTTCCTGTTCCTAATGCTATTTCTGCAGTAATTGCTAAGGAATGGGATAAATTGGGTAATTCATTTACTCCTTCTAAACGTTTTAAGCAATTATATCCTGTTCCGCCTGACAGGTTAGAATTTTGGGACAAAATCCCTAAAGTTGATGGGGCTATTTCTACCCTTGCTAAACGTACTACCATTCCTACGTCAGATGGTACCTCGTTTAAGGATCCTTTAGATAGAAAAATTGAATCTTTTCTAAGAAAAGCTTATCTATGTTCAGGTAATCTTCTTAGACCTGCTATATCATTGGCTGATGTTGCTGCAGCTTCAACTTTTTGGTTGGAAACTCTAGCGCAACAAGTAACAAATCGTGATTCTCATGATATTATTATTCTTCTCCAGCATGCTAATAATTTCATCTGTGATGCCATTTTTGATATTATTAGAGTTGATGTTAGATTTATGTCTCTGGCTATCTTAGCCAGAAGAGCTTTAAGGCTTAAGACTTGGAATGCTGATATGGCTTCTAAATCAACTCTACTTTCCATTTCTTTCCAGGGAAACAAATTATTTGGTTCTCAGTTGGATTCTATTATTTCAACTGTTACTGGTGGGAAAGGAACTTTTTTACCACAGGATAAAAAGTCTAAAGGTAAAAACAGGGCTAACAATCGTTTTCGTTCCTTTCGTTTCAACAAAGAACAAAAGCCTGATCCTTCGTCCTCAGGAGCAGTTTCAGTTTGGAAACCATCTCCAGTCTGGAATAAATCCAAGCCTGCTAGAAAGGCAAAGCCTGCTTCTAAGTTCACATGAAGGTACGGCCCTCATTCCAGTTCAGCTGGTAGGGGGCAGGTTACGTTTTTTCAAAGAAATTTGGATCAATTCTGTTCACAATCTTTGGATTCAGAACATTGTTTCAGAAGGGTACAGAATTGGTTTCAAGATGAGACCTCCTGCAAAGAGATTTTTTCTTTCCCATGTCCCAGTAAATCCAGTGAAAGCTCAAGCATTTCTGAATTGTGTTTCAGATCTAGAGTTGGCTGGAGTAATTATGCCAGTTCCAGTTCCGGAACAGGGGATGGGGTTTTATTCAAATCTCTTCATTGTACCAAAGAAGGAGAATTCCTTCAGACCAGTTCTGGATCTAAAATTATTGAATCGTTATGTAAGGATACCAACGTTCAAGATGGTAACTGTAAGGACTATATTGCCTTTTGTTCAGCAAGGGAATTATATGTCCACAATAGATTTACAGGATGCATATCTGCATATTCCGATTCATCCAGATCATTATCAGTTCCTGAGATTCTCTTTTCTAGACAAGCATTACCAATTTGTGGCTCTACCGTTTGGCCTTGCTACAGCTCCAAGAATTTTCACAAAGATTCTCGGTGCCCTTCTGTCTGTAATCAGAGAACAGGGTATTGTGGTATTTCCTTATTTGGACGATATCTTGGTACTTGCTCCGTCTTTACATTTAGCAGAGTCTCATACGAATCGACTTGTGTTGTTTCTTCAAGATCATGGTTGGAGGATCAATTTACCAAAAAGTTCTTTGATTCCTCAAACAAGGGTAACCTTTCTGGGTTTCCAGATAGATTCAGTGTCCATGACTTTGTCTTTAACAGACAAGAGACGTCTAAAATTGATTACAGCCTGTCGAAACCTTCAGTCTCAATCATTCCCTTCAGTAGCCTTATGCATGGAAATTCTAGGTCTTATGACTGCTGCATCGGACGCGATCCCCTTTGCTCGTTTTCACATGCGACCTCTTCAGCTCTGTATGCTGAACCAATGGTGCAGGGATTACACGAAGATATATCAATTAATATCTTTAAAACCGATTGTTCGGCACTCTCTAACGTGGTGGACAGATCACCATCGTTTAATTCAGGGGGCTTCTTTTGTTCTTCCAACCTGGACTGTAATTTCAACAGATGCAAGTCTCACAGGTTGGGGAGCTGTGTGGGGATCTCTGACGGCACAAGGAGTTTGGGAATCTCAGGAGGTGAGATTACCGATCAATATCTTGGAACTCCGTGCAGTTTTCAGAGCTCTTCAGTTTTGGCCTCTTCTGAAGAGAGAATCGTTCATTTGTTTTCAGACAGACAATGTCACAACTGTGGCATACATCAATCATCAAGGAGGGACTCACAGTCCTCTGGCTATGAAAGAAGTATCTCGAATTTTGGTTTGGGCGGAATCCAGCTCCTGTCTAATCTCTGCGGTTCATATCCCAGGTGTAGACAATTGGGAAGCGGATTATCTCAGTCGCCAAACGTTGCATCCGGGCGAATGGTCTCTTCACCCAGAGGTATTTCTTCAGATTGTTCAATTATGGGGGCTCCCAGAGATAGATCTGATGGCCTCTCATCTAAACAAGAAACTTCCCAGGTATCTGTCCAGATCCCGGGATCCTCAGGCGGAGGCAGTGGATGCATTATCACTTCCTTGGAAGTATCATCCTGCCTATATCTTTCCGCCTCTAGTTCTTCTTCCAAGAGTAATCTCCAAGATTCTGAGGGAATGCTCGTTTGTTCTGCTAATAGCTCCGGCATGGCCTCACAGGTTTTGGTATGCGGATCTTGTCCGGATGGCATCTTGCCAGCCATGGACTCTTCCGTTAAGACCAGACCTTCTGTCACAAGGTCCTTTTTTCCATCCGGATCTGAAATCCTTAAATTTAAAGGTATGGAGATTGAACGCTTGATTCTTGGTCATAGAGGTTTCTCTGACTCCGTGATTAATACTATGTTACAGGCTCGTAAATCTGTATCTCGAGAGATATATTATAGAGTCTGGAAGACTTATATTTCTTGGTGTCTTTCTCATCATTTTTCTTGGCATTCTTTTAGAATACCGAGAATTTTACAGTTTCTTCAGGATGGTTTAGATAAGGGTTTGTCCGCAAGTTCTTTGAAAGGTCAAATCTCCGCTCTTTCTGTTCTTTTTCACAGAAAGATTGCTATTCTTCCTGATATTCATTGTTTTGTACAAGCTTTGGTTCGTATAAAACCTGTCATTAAGTCAATTTCTCCTCCTTGGAGTTTGAATTTGGTTCTGGGAGCTCTTCAAGCTCCTCCGTTTGAACCTATGCATTCATTGGACATTAAATTACTTTCTTGGAAAGTTTTGTTCCTTTTGGCCATCTCTTCTGCTAGAAGAGTTTCTGAATTATCTGCTCTTTCGTGTGAGTCTCCTTTTCTGATTTTTCATCAGGATAAGGCGGTGTTGCGAACTTCTTTTGAATTTTTACCTAAAGTTGTGAATTCCAACAACATTAGTAGAGAAATTGTGGTTCCTTCATTATGTCCTAATCCTAAGAATTCTAGGGAGAAATCATTGCATTCTTTGGATGTTGTTAGAGCTTTGAAATATTATGTTGAAGCTACGAAATCTTTCCGTAAGACTTCTAGTCTATTTGTTATCTTTTCCGGTTCTAGGAAAGGCCAGAAAGCTTCTGCCATTTCTTTGGCATCTTGGTTGAAATCTTTAATTCATCTTGCCTATGTTGAGTCGGGTAAAATTCCGCCTCAAAGAATTACAGCTCATTCTACTAGGTCAGTATCTACTTCCTGGGCGTTTAGGAATGAAGCTTCGGTTGACCAGATCTGCAAAGCAGCAACTTGGTCCTCTTTGCATACTTTTACTAAATTCTACCATTTTGATGTATTTTCTTCTTCTGAAGCAGTTTTTGGTAGAAAAGTTCTTCAGGCAGCGGTTTCAGTTTGAATCTTCTGCTTATGTTTTTTGTTAAACTTTATTTTGGGTGTGGATTATTTTCAGCAGGAATTGGCTGTCTTTATTTTATCCCTCCCTCTCTAGTGACTCTTGTGTGGAAAGATCCACATCTTGGGTAGTCATTATCCCATACGTCACTAGCTCATGGACTCTTGTTAATTACATGAAAGAAAACATAATTTATGTAAGAACTTACCTGATAAATTCATTTCTTTCATATTAACAAGAGTCCATGAGGCCCACCCTTTTTTGTGGTGGTTATGATTTTTTTGTATAAAGCACAATTATTCCAATTCCTTATTTTATATGCTTCGCACTTTTTTTCTTATCACCCCACTTCTTGGCTATTCGTTAAACTGATTGGTGGGTGTGGTGAGGGGTGTATTTATAGGCATTTTAAGGTTTGGGAAACTTTGCCCCTCCTGGTAGGAATGTATATCCCATACGTCACTAGCTCATGGACTCTTGTTAATATGAAAGAAATGAATTTATCAGGTAAGTTCTTACATAAATTATGTTTTTCGCCCCGAGTGGATATTCATACCAATACTGGGCTCATTTCCGACCCCAGTACATGTGGGGGAAATCGTATTTTTCCTTGGGCCATTGGATCGTGAGGATAAGCTCGCTGGACAGCTTTGAATAGTTCAGCCTGCACCTGTGGCACTTCTCAAGTGCTCATAATCTAGTAAGTGATCCTGTATCGTTTTTGTGGGGGTCCCATACACCTACGATCTCACACTATCATCCTGCTTATATCTTTCCGCCTCTAGTTCTTCTTCCAAGAGTAATTTCCAAGATTCTAAAGGAGTGCTCGTTTGTTCTGCTGGTGGCTCCAGCATGGCCTCACAGGTTTTGGTATGCGGATCTTGTCCGGATGGCCACTTGCCAACCGTGGACTCTTCCGTTAAGACCAGACCTTCTATCACAAGGTCCTTTTTTCCATCAGGATCTCAAATCCTTAAATTTTAAGGTATGGAGATTGAACGCTTGATTCTCAGTCATAGAGGTTTCTCTGACTCTCTGGTTAATACTATGTTACAGGCTCGTAAATCTGTATCTAGGAAGATATATTATAGAGTCTGGAAGATTTACATTTCTTGGTGTTTTTCTCATCATTTTTCTTGGCATTCTTTTAGAATTCCTAGAATTTCACAGTTTCTTCAGGATGGTTTGGATAAAGGTTTGTCTGCAAGTTCCTTGAAAGGACAAATCTCTGCTCTTTCTGTTCTTTTTCACAGAAAGATTGCTAGTCTTCCTGATTTTCATTATTTTGTACAAGCTTTGGTTCGTATAAAACCTGTTAAGTCAATTTCTCCTCCTTGGAGTTTGAATTTGGTTCTAGGGGCTCTTCAAGCTCCTCCGTTTGAACCTATGCATTCACTGGACATTAAATTACTTTCTTGGAAAGTTTTGTTTCTTTTGGCCATCTCTTCTGCTAGAAGAGTTTCTGATTTATCTGCTCTTTCTTGTGAGTCTCCTTTTCTGATTTTTCATCAGGATAAGGCGGTGTTGCGAACTTCTTTTAAATTTTTACCTAAGGTTGTGAATTCTAACAACATTAGTAGAGAAATTGTGGTTCCTTCATTATGTCCTAATCCTAAGAATTCTAAGGAAAGATCGTTGCATTCTTTGTATGTAGTTAGAGCTTTGAAATATTATGTTGAAGCTACTAAACATTTCCGAAAGACTTCTAGTCTGTTATCTTTTCCGGTTCTAGGAAAGGTCAGAAGGCCTCTGCCATTTCTTTGGCGTCTTGGTTAAAGTCTTTGATTCATCATGCTTATGTCGAGTCTGGTAAAACTCCGCCTCAAAGGATTACAGCTCATTCTTCTAGGTCAGTTTCTACTTCCTGGGCATTTAGGAATGAAGCTTCGGTTGATCAGATTTGCAAAGCAGCAACTTGATCTTCTTTGCATACTTTTACTAAATTCTACCATTTTGATGTGTTTTCTTCTTCTGAAGCAGTTTTTGGTAGAAAAGTACTTCAGGCAGCTGTTTCAGTTTGATTCTTCTGCTTATATTTTCAGTTTTTTTCATTATAAGATTTAAACTTTATTTTGGGTGTGGATTATTTTCAGCGGAATTGGCTGTCTTTATTTTATCCCTCCCTCTCTAGTGACTCTTGCGTGGAAGATCCACATCTTGGGTATTCATTATCCCATACGTCACTAGCTCATGGACTCTTGCTAATTACATGAAAGAAAACATAATTTATGTAAGAACTTACCTGATAAATTCATTTCTTTCATATTAGCAAGAGTCCATGAGGCCCACCCTTTTTTGTGGTGGTTATGATTTTTTTGTATAAAGCACAATTATTCCAATTTCTTATTTTTTATGCTTTCGCACTTTTGTCTTATCACCCCACTTCTTGGCTATGCGTTAAACTGATTTGTGGGTGTGGTGAGGGGTGTATTTGTAGGCATTTTGAGGTTTGGGAAACTTTGCCCCTCCTAGTAGGAATGTATATCCCATACGTCACTAGCTCATGGACATTTGCTAATATGAAAAAAATGAATTTATCAGGTAAGTTCTTACATAAATTATGTTTCTTTCATGTAATTAGCAAGAGTCCATGAGCTAGTGACGTATGGGATATACATTCCTACCAGGAGGGGCAAAGTTTCCCAAACCTTAAAATGCCTATAAATACACCCCTCACCACACCCACAATTCAGTTTTGCAAACTTTGCCTCCGATGGAGGTGGTGAAGTAAGTTTGTGCTAGATTCTACGTTGATATGCGCTCCGCAGCAAGTTGGAGCCCGGTTTTCCTCTCAGCGTGCAGTGAATGTCAGAGGGATGTGAGGAGAGTATTGCCTATTTGAATGCAGTGATCTCCTTCTACGGGGTCTATTTCATAGGTTCTCTGTTATCGGTCGTAGAGATTAATCTCTTACCTCCCTTTTCAGATCGACGATATACTCTTATATATACCATTACCGCTGCTGATTCTCGTTTCAGTACTGGTTTGGCTTTCTACAAACATGTAGATGAGTGTCCTGGGGTAAGTAAATCTTATTTTCTGTGACACTCTAAGCTATGGTTGGGCACTTTGTTTATAAAGTTCTAAATATATGTATTCAAACATTTATTTGCCTTGACTCAGAATGTTCCTTTCCTTATTTTTCAGACAGTCAGTTTCATATTTGGGATAATGCATTTGAATTAATCATTTTTTCTTCTGTTATGTGTGATCAGTCCACGGGTCATCATTACTTCTGGGATATAACTCCTCCCCAACAGGAAATGCAAGAGGATTCACCCAGCAGAGCTGCATATAGCTCCTCCCCTCTACGTCAGTCCCAGTCATTCTCTTGCACCCAACGACTAGATAGGATGTGTGAGAGGACTATGGTGATTATACTTAGTTTTTATGACTTCAATCAAAAGTTTGTTATTTTACAATAGCACCGGAGCGTGTTATTACTTCTCTGGCAGAGTTTGAGGAAGAATCTGCCAGAGTTTTTTACTATGATTTTAACCGGAGTAGTTAAGATCATATTGCTGTTCTCGGCCATCTGAGGGAGGTAAAGGCTTCAGATCAGGGGACAGCGGGCAGATGAATCTGCATTGAGGTATGTAGCAGTTTTTATTTTCTGAATGGTATTGATGAGAAAATCCTGCCATACCGTTAAAATGACATGTATGTATACACTTCAGTATTCTGGGGATGGTATTTCACCGGAACTACTCTGCTAAAGGTCACTAATACTTTTAATAACTATTTATCATGTTAAACGTTTTTGCTGGAATGTAGAATCGTTTACATTGCTGAGGTACTGTGTGAATAGATATTTGGGCATTATTTTCCACTTGGCAGTTTTTTGCTTGTAATTGTGACAGTTTCGTTTCTCTTCACTGCTGTGTGGGAGAGGGAGGGGCCGTTTTTGGCGCTCTTTACTACGCATCAAAAAATTCCAGTCAGTCACTTTTATTTTTCCTGCATGATCCGGTTCATCTCTGACAGATCTCAGGGGTCTTCAAACTTCTTTGAAGGGAGGTAACTTCTCTCAGCAGAGCTGTGAGAATTCTTATAGTGACTGTGCATAAAAACGTTGCTTTGTACTTTTTATGTCAAATTTAATTATTGTTATTTTACTAATGGGAACAAACCTTTGCTAAGAGTTGTGTTGTTTTAAAGTTTGATGCTATAACTGTTTTTCAGTTCATTATTTCAACTGTTATTTAATCGTTTAGTACCTCTTTGAGGCACAGTATTTTTTTGCTAAAAAAGATTATAACCAAGTTGTAAGTTTTTTGCTGGTGTGTTAAACATGTCTGACTCAGAGGAAGATATCTGTGTCATTTGTTCCAATGCCAAGGTGGAGCCCAATAGAAATTTATGTACTAACTGTATTGATGCTACTTTAAATAAAAGTCAATCTGTACAATGTGAACAAATTTCACCAAACAGCGAGGGGAGAGTTATGCCGACTAACTCGCCTCACGCGGCAGTACCTGCATCTCCCGCCCGGGAGGTGCGTGATATTATGGCGCCTAGTACATCTGGGCGGCCATTACAGATAACATTACAAGATATGGCTACTGTTATGACTGAAGTTTTGTCTAAATTACCAGAACTAAGAGGCAAGCGTGATCACTCTGGGGTGAGAACAGAGTGCGCTGACAATGCTAGGGCCATGTCTGATACTGCGTCACAGCTCGCAGAGCATGAGGACGGAGAGCTTCATTCTGTGGGTGACGGTTCTGATCCAAACAAATTGGACTCAGATATTTCAAATTTTAAATTTAAATTGGAGAACCTCCGTGTATTACTAGGGGAGGTCTTAGCAGCTCTTAACGATTGTAACACCGTTGCAATACCAGAGAAACTGTGTAGGTTGGATAAATACTTTGCGGTACCGGCGAGTACTGACGTTTTTCCTATACCTAAGAGACTAACTGAAATTGTTACTAAGGAGTGGGATAGACCCGGTGTGCCGTTCTCACCCCCTCCAATATTTAGAAAGATGTTCCCAATAGACGCCACCACTAGGGACTTATGGCAGACGGTCCCCAAGGTGGAGGGAGCAGTTTCTACTTTAGCTAAGCGTACCACTATCCCGGTGGAGGATAGCTGTGCTTTTTCAGATCCAATGGATAAAAAGTTAGAGGCTTACCTTAAGAAAATGTTTGTTCAACAAGGTTTTATATTACAACCCCTTGCATGTATCGCGCCGATTACGGCTGCGGCAGCATTTTGGATTGAGTCGCTGGAAGAGAACCTTAGTTCATCTACGCTAGACGACATTACGGACAGGCTTAGAGTCCTTAAACTAGCTAATTCTTTCATTTCGGAGGCCGTAGTACATTTAACTAAACTCACGGCTAAGAACTCAGGATTCGCCATACAGGCACGTAGGGCGCTGTGGCTAAAATCCTGGTCAGCTGATGTGACTTCTAAGTCCAAATTACTTAATATACCTTTCAAGGGGCAGTCTTTATTTGGGCCCGGTTTGAAAGAAATTATCGCTGACATTACAGGTGGTAAGGGCCACGCCCTACCTCAAGACAAAGCCAAAGCTAAGGCTAGACAGTCTAATTTTCGTCCCTTTCGGAATTTCAAAACAGGAGCAGCATCAACCTCCACTGCACCAAAACAGGAAGGAGCTGTTGCTCGTTACAGGCAAGGCTGGAAGCCTAACCAGTCCTGGAACAAGAGCAAGCAGGCCAGGAAACCTGCTGCTGCCCCAAAGACAGCATGAACCGAGAGCCCCCGATCCGGGACCGGATCTAGTGGGGGGCAGACTCTCTCTCTTTGCCCAGGCCTGGGCAAGAGATGTTCAGGACCCCTGGGCTCTAGAGATCATATCTCAGGGATACCTTCTAGACTTCAAATTATCTCCCCCAAGAGGGAGATTTCATCTGTCAAGGTTGTCAACAAACCAGATAAAGAAAGAAGCGTTTCTACGCTGCGTACAAGATCTGTTATTAATGGGAGTGATCCATCCGGTTCCACGGTCGGAACAAGGACAAGGGTTCTACTCAAACCTGTTTGTGGTTCCCAAAAAAGAGGGAACTTTCAGGCCAATCTTAGATTTAAAGATTCTAAACAAATTCCTAAGAGTTCCATCGTTCAAAATGGAAACTATTCGGACAATCTTACCCATGATCCAAGAGGGTCAGTACATGACCACAGTGGATTTAAAGGATGCTTACCTTCACATACCGATCCACAAAGATCATCACCGGTACCTAAGGTTTGCCTTCTTAGACAGGCACTACCAGTTTGTAGCTCTTCCATTCGGACTGGCTACGGCTCCAAGAATCTTCACAAAGGTTCTGGGTGCCCTTCTAGCGGTACTAAGACCGCGAGGGATTTCGGTAGCTCCGTACCTAGACGACATTCTAATACAAGCTTCAAGCTTTCAAACTGCCAAGTCTCATACAGAGTTAGTTCTGGCATTTCTAAGGTCGCATGGATGGAAGGTGAACGAAAAGAAGAGTTCTCTTTTTCCTCTCACAAGAGTTCCATTCTTGGGGACTCTTATAGATTCTGTAGAAATGAAGATTTACCTGACAGAAGACAGGTTAACAAAGCTTCAAAATGCATGCCGCGTCCTTCATTCCATTCAACACCCGTCAGTAGCTCAATGCATGGAGGTGATCGGCTTAATGGTAGCGGCAATGGACATAGTACCTTTTGCACGTCTACACCTCAGACCGCTGCAATTATGCATGCTAAGTCAGTGGAATGGGGATTACTCAGATTTGTCCCCTACTCTGAATCTGAATCAAGAGACCAGAAATTCTCTTCTATGGTGGCTTCATCGGCCACACCTGTCCAGGGGGATGCCATTCAGCAGGCCAGACTGGACAATTGTAACAACAGACGCCAGCCTACTAGGTTGGGGCGCTGTCTGGAATTCTCTGAAGGCTCAGGGACTATGGAATCAGGAGGAGAGTCTCCTTCCAATAAACATTCTGGAATTGAGAGCAGTTCTCAATGCCCTTCTGGCTTGGCCCCAGTTAACAACTCGGGGGTTCATCAGGTTTCAGTCGGACAACATCACGACTGTAGCTTACATCAACCATCAGGGAGGGACAAGAAGCTCCCTAGCAATGATGGAAGTATCAAAGATAATTCGCTGGGCAGAGTCTCACTCTTGCCACCTGTCAGCAATCCACATCCCGGGAGTGGAGAACTGGGAGGCGGATTTCTTGAGTCGCCAGACTTTTCATCCGGGGGAGTGGGAACTTCATCCGGAGATCTTTGCCCAAATACTTCGACGTTGGGGCAAACCAGAGATAGATCTCATGGCGTCTCGCCAGAACGCCAAACTTCCTCGCTACGGGTCCAGATCCAGGGATCCGGGAGCAGTTCTGATAGATGCTTTGACAGCACCTTGGAACTTCAGGATGGCTTATGTGTTTCCACCCTTCCCGCTGCTTCCTCGATTGATTGCCAAAATCAAACAGGAGAGAGCATCAGTAATTCTAATAGCACCTGCATGGCCACGCAGGACTTGGTATGCAGATCTGGTGGACATGTCATCCTGTCCGCCTTGGTCTCTACCTCTAAGACAGGACCTTCTGATACAGGGTCCATTCAAACATCAAAATCTAACTTCTCTGAAGCTGACTGCTTGGAAATTGAACGCTTGATTTTATCAAAACGTGGTTTTTCTGAGTCGGTTATTGATACCCTGATTCAGGCTAGGAAGCCTGTTACCAGAAGGATTTACCATAAAATATGGCGGAAATACCTATACTGGTGCGAATCCAAAGGTTACTCCTGGAGTAAGGTTAGGATCGCTAGGATATTGTCTTTTCTACAAGAAGGTTTAGAAAAGGGTTTATCAGCTAGTTCATTAAAGGGACAGATTTCAGCTCTGTCCATCTTGTTACACAGACGTCTGTCAGAAAATCCAGACGTCCAGTCCTTTTGTCAGGCTTTAGCTAGGATCAAGCCTGTATTTAAAGCTGTTGCTCCACCATGGAGTTTAAACTTAGTTCTTAACGTTTTACAGGGTGTTCCGTTTGAACCCCTTCATTCCATTGATATAAAAATGTTATCTTGGAAAGTTCTGTTTTTAATGGCTATTTCCTCGGCTCGAAGAGTCTCTGAGTTATCAGCCTTACATTGTGATTCCCCTTATCTGATTTTTCACTCAGACAAGGTAGTTCTGCGTACTAAACCTGGGTTCTTACCTAAGGTAGTCACTAACAGGAACATCAATCAAGAGATTGTTGTACCATCCTTGTGTCCAAATCCTTCTTCAAAGAAGGAACGTCTTCTACACAATCTGGATGTAGTTCGTGCCCTCAAGTTCTACTTGCAGGCAACTAAAGATTTTCGCCAAACTTCTTCCTTGTTTGTCGTTTACTCTGGACAGAGGAGAGGTCAAAAAGCTTCTGCTACCTCTCTCTCTTTTTGGCTTCGTAGCATAATACGTTTAGCCTATGAGACTGCTGGACAGCAGCCTCCTGAAAGAATTACAGCTCACTCCACTAGAGCTGTGGCTTCCACTTGGGCCTTTAAGAATGAGGCCTCTGTTGAACAGATTTGCAAGGCTGCAACTTGGTCTTCGCTTCATACTTTTTCCAAATTTTACAAATTTGACACTTTTGCTTCTTCGGAGGCTATTTTTGGGAGAAAGGTTCTTCAGGCAGTGGTTCCTTCTATATAATGAGCCTGCCTATCCCTCCCGTCATCCGTGTACTTTTGCTTTGGTATTGGTATCCCAGAAGTAATGATGACCCGTGGACTGATCACACATAACAGAAGAAAACATAATTTATGCTTACCTGATAAATTCCTTTCTTCTGTTGTGTGATCAGTCCACGGCCCGCCCTGTTTAAGGCAGGTAGATATCTTTTAAATTATACTCCAGTCACCACTTCACCCTTGGTTACTCCTTTCTCGTTGATTCTTGGTCGAATGACTGGGACTGACGTAGAGGGGAGGAGCTATATGCAGCTCTGCTGGGTGAATCCTCTTGCATTTCCTGTTGGGGAGGAGTTATATCCCAGAAGTAATGATGACCCGTGGACTGATCACACAACAGAAGAAAGGAATTTATCAGGTAAGCATAAATTATGTTTTTCTTACCTTCAAAAATTTGACTCTTTTTTTTTCCCTGTGGGCTGTTAGGCTCGCGGGGGCTGAAAATGCTTCATTTTATTTGCGTCATTCTTGGCGCGGACTTTTTTGGCGCAAAAATTCTTTTCCGTTTCCGGCGTCATACGTGTCGCCGGAAGTTGCGTCATTTTTTGACGTTATTTTGCGCCAAAAATGTCGGCGTTCCGGATGTGGCGTCATTTTTGGCGCCAAAAGCATTTTAGGCGCCAAATAATGTGGGCGTCTGATTTGGCGCTAAAAAATATGGGCGTCGCTTTTGTCTCCACATTATTTTAGTCTCATTTTTCATTGCTTCTGGTTGCTAGAAGCTTGTTCTTTGGCATTTTTTCCCATTCCTGAAACTGTCATTTAAGGAATTTAATCAATTTTGCTTTATATGTTGTTTTTTTTTTGTCTTACATATTGCAAGATGTCTCACGTTGCATCTGAGTCAGAAGATACTACAGGAAAATCGCTGTCTAGTGCTGGAGCTACCAAGCTAAGTGTATCTGCTATAATTTTTGGTGTTTGTTTCTCCAGCTGTTGTTTGTATTGCATGTCATGACAAACTTATTAATGCAGATAAAATTTCCTTTAGTACTGTTACATTACCTGTTGCTGTTCCGTCAACATCTAATTTTCAGAGTGTTCCTGATAAACATAAGAGATTTTATTTTTTAAATCCATTAAGAAGGCTATGTCTGTTATTTCTCCTTCTAGTTTACATAAAAGTCTTTTAAAACTTCTCTTTTTTCAGATGAATTTTTAAATGAACATCATCATTCTGATACTGATAAATCTTTGTATTTGTTCAAGATGGAATTTATTCGTTCTTTATTTAAAGAAGTATTAATTGCATTAGAAATAGAGGATTCTGGTCCTCTTGATACTAAATCTAAACGTTTAAATAAGGTTTTTAAATCTCCTGTAGTTATTCCAGAAGTGTTTAATCTCCCTGATGCTATTTCTGAAGTAATTTCCAGGGAATAATTTGGGTAATTCTTTTACTCATTCTAAACGTTTAAGCAATTATATCCTGTGCCATCTGACATATTAGAGTTTTTTTGGGACAAAATCCCTAAGGTTATGGGGCTGTCTCTACTCCTGCTAAATGTACTACTGTTCCTACGGCAGATAGTACTTTATTTAAGGAAAATTGAATCCTTTCTAAGAAAAGCTTACTTATGTTCAGGTAATCTTCTTAGACCTGCTATATTTTTAGCGGATGCTGCTGCAGCTTCAACTTTTTGGTTAGAAGCTTTAGCGCAACAAGTAACAGATCATAATTTTATAGCATTATTATTATTCTATAACATACTAATAATTTTATTGGTGATACCATCTTTTGATATCATTAGAGTTGATGTCAGGTATATGTCTCTAGCTATTTTAGCTAGAAAAGCTTTATGGATTAAACTTGGAATGCTGATATGTCTTCTAAGTCAACTTTGCTTTCCCTTTCTTTCCAGGGTATTAAATTATTATCTCAATTGTTTCTGGAAGGAAGGGAACTTTTTTACCAAAGGATAAAAAATCTAAGGTAAATTTAGGTCTAATAATCTTTTTCGTTCCTTTCCTCACAACAAGGAACAAAAGCCTGATCCTTCATCCTCAGGAGCGGTATCAGTTTGGAAACTTTTTCCAGTTTGGAATATATCCAAGCCTTATAGAAATCTATAGCCAGCTCCTAAGTACCCATGAAGGTGCGTCCCTTATTCCAGCTCAGCTGGTATGGGGCAGATTACGTTTTCTTCAAAGAAATTTGGATCAATTCCGTTCTCAATCTCTGGTTTCAGAACATTGTTTCAGAAAGGTACAGAATTGGCTTCAAGTTAAGGCCTCCTGCTAAGAGATTTTTTTCTTTCCTGTGTCCCAGTTAACACAGCAAAGGCTCAGCATTTCTGAAATGTGTTTCAGATCTAGAGTTGGTTGGAGTAATTATACCAGTTCCAGTTCTGGAACAGGGGCTGGGGTTTTATTTTATCTCTTCATTGTACCAAAGAAGGTCAATTCCTTCAGACCAGTTCCGGATCTATCAATATTGAATCGTTATGTAAGGATACCAACATTCAAGATGGTTACTGTAGGACTATCCTGCCTTTTGTTTAGCAAGGGCATTATGTGTCTACAATAGATTTACAGGATGTGTATCTGCATATTCCGATTCATCCAGATCACTTTTAGTGTCTGAGATTCTCTTTTTAGACAAGCATTACCAGTTTTTTGGCTCTACCGTTTGGCCTAGCCTCAGTTGCAAGAATTTTTTTCAAAGGTTTTCGGTGCCCTTCTTTCTGTAATCAGAGAACAGGGTTTTTGGTATTTCCTTATTTGGACGATATCTTGGTATTTGCTCAGTCTTCTCATTTTCGAAGAATCTCATACGAATCGACTTGTGTTGTTTCTTCAAGTTCATGGTTGGAGGTTCAATTTACCAATCAGTTCATTGATTCCTCAGACAAGGGTAACCTTTTTAGGTTTCTAGATAGATTCAGTGTCTATGACTCTGTCCTTGTCAGACAAGAGAAGTTTAACATTGATATCAGCTTGTCAAAACCTTCATTCACAATCATTCCCTTTGGTAGCCTTATGCATGGAAATTTTAGGTCTTAGGACTGCCGCATCAGATGCGATCTCCTTTGCTCGTTTTCACATGCGTCCTCTTCAGCTCTGTATGCTGAACCAATGGTGCAGGGATTACTCAAAGATATCTCAATTAATATCTTTAAACCGATTATACGACACTCTCTGACATGGTGGACAGATCACCATCGTTTAGTTCAGGGGGCTTCTTGTTCTTCCGACCTGGACTATAATCTCAACAGATGCAAGTCTTACAGGTTGGGGAGCTGTGTGGGGGTATCTGACGGCACAAGGGGTTTGGGAATCTCAGGAGGTGAGATTTCCGATCAATATTTTGGAACTCCGTGCAATTTTCAGAGCTTTTCAGTCTTGGCCTCTTCTGAAGAGAGAGTTGTTCATTTGTTTTCAGATAGACAATGTCACAACTGTGGCATACATCAATCATCAAGGAGGGACTCACAGTCCTCTGGTTATGAAAGAAGTATCTCGAATTTTGGTTTGGGCGGAATCCAGCTCCTGTCTAATCTCTGCGGTTCATATTCCAGGTATGGACAATTGGAAAGCGGATTATCTCAGTCGCCAAACGTTGCACCTGGGCGAATGGTCTCTTCACCCAGAGGTATTTCCTCAGATTGTTCAAATGTGGGAACTCCCAGAAATAGATCTGATGGCTTCTCATCTAAACAAGAAACTTCCCTGGTATCTGTCCGGATCCCGGGATCCTCGGGCGGAGGCAGTGGATGCATTATTTCTTCCTTACAAGTGTCATCCTGCCTATATCTTTCCGCCTCTAGTTCTTCTTCCAAGGGTATTCTCCAATATTCTAAAGGAATGCTCGTTTGTCCTGCTGGTAGCTCCAGCATGGCCTCACAGGTTTTGGTATGCGGATCTTGTCCGGATGGCCTCTTGCCAGCTGTGGACTCTTCCGTTAAGACCAGTCTTTCTGTCTCAAAACCTTAATTTTAAGGTATGGAGTTTGAACGCTTGATTCTTGGTCAAAGAGGTTTCTCTGACTCTGTGATTGATACTATGTGACAGGCTCGTAAATTTGTATCTAGAGAGATATATTATAGAGTCTGGAAGACTTATATTTCTTAGTATCTTTCTCATCTTTTTTCTTGGCATTCTTTTTGAATACCGAGAATTTTACAGTTTCTTCAGGATGGTTTAGATAAAGGTTTGTCCGCAAGTTCCTTGAAAGACAAATCTCTGCTCTTTCTGTTCTTTTTCACAGAAGGTTTGCTAATCTTCCTGATATTTATTGTTTTGTACAACCTTTGGTTCGTATAAAACCTGTCTTTAAGTCAATTTCTCCTCCTTGGAGTTTGAATTTGGTTCTGGGGGCTCTTCAAGCTCCTCCTTTTGAACCCATGCATTCTTTGGTCGTTATATTACTTTCTTGGAAAGTTTTGTTTCTTTTGGCCATCTCTTCTGCCAGAAGAGTCTCTGAATTATCTACTCTTTTTTGTGAGTCTCCTTTTCTGATTTTGCATCAGGATAAGGCGGTGCTGCGAACTTCTTTTAAATTTTTTACCTAAGGTTGTGAATTCTAACAACATTAGTAGAGAAATTGTGGTTCCTTCATTATGTCCTGATCCTATGAATTCTAAGGAGAAATCATTGCATTCTTTGCGGTAAGACTTGCCTGCTTGCCGGGTTGCCAAAGGATTCCCCCGTTCCGCTCTGTCTTGGCGTCTGTGTCTCAGCCACTAGCCTGCCTTCTCTCACGCAGCATCAGTGGGAGAGAAGGAGGAGGGGCCCGAACTTGAGGTCTGTCAGGCGGGTGCACGATCCAGGTCATATTCCTCCACTCAGCCCCCGGACTCCTTTTCCCCTACACCCCCTCTCGCGCACCACCGGTGGGAGAGGGGGGGGGAGCTCCGCCAGAAGCCGGGTCAGATTCCACAAGGATCCCGGAACAGGGGGAACCGGCTCTTCTCAATCAGCTATAGCTTCACAGCAGGGAGTCTCCGCCGTCACTACAGGTAGGAAGGAGGAGGCAAGTGGGGGAAACCAAAGTCTCTCAGGTGTAAGAAAGCAGTGAGATTTTTCCAGGAATCACAGGGAGTACCGTGTTAGATTTCAATTGTATATCAGTCCACTTTAGACCATTTCTTTCTCTGCCTCTTTGTTATAAGGGAAAAAGGTAATCACTGTATTACGAGTCCTTGAAATAGTTAGGTGTGAGGGACAGTGCTGATATCCCTATGTATATTCTGATTGTAGGGTATATCTAACAGCTTGTTTGCTTAAGCAGCGGGGTGTAATGCCGCTACATGGTTTCCGTGAGTGGTGAAATTAACTATCCAGAGAGCAGCCACCCAGGCTTGGGAGAGGCGCGAGAATCACCACCAACAGCTGTGGGACTGGAGACCAGAGCTCAGCTTCACATGCTTGCTCCTCCTCCACCGGAACCCTAGATCATGCCTAGAGCATGCAATTTTAAGCAACTTTCTAACTTACTCTTAGTATCAATTTTTCTTTGTTCTCTTGCTATCTTTATTTGAAAAAGAAGGCAACTAAGCTAAGGAGCCAGACAAATTTTGGTTGAGACCCTGGACAGCACTTTAGTGGTGCTGTCCAATCAGCATGGACAACCCAGGTTGTTCACCAAAAATGGGACGGCATCTAAATTTACATTCTTGCATTTCAAATAAAGATACCAAGAGAATGAAGAAGTTTTAATAATAGTAAATTAGAAAGTTGTTTAAAATTGCACGCTCTATCTGAATCATGAAAGAAAACATTTGGTTTCAGTGTCCCTTTAAGAAAAATCTCTGCATTTTATTTGGGACATTTATAATCCTTAGGATTTCATTTTGGCAGTGTGCAGGAACGTTGTTAATCCTTATGGACATGAAGGAGTTAACTTTATAGTTGTGACTCATTATTTATTTTATAATTACATAAACTGTTATTCTGTGTGAATTAGCAATGTCAGCATTATTAACACATGGATTTATCTCAGTTGTCTATAGACTTTGAGGTATTTAAACTGTTTAAAACTTTATATTCCCTGGGGGTATTTTTTTTTTTTTTCAACTCTGGGGTGTTTTGTATTTGAGTGCTGGAATGGAGTTTGTTAAACCGGAGGTGCGGTTTTTAGTTCAGTAGATTGTGTATCAATGTCATGTGAAGCAGTATACTTTTATCGGTCTTTATGGCTGTGGGATATACTAGGCTTGATTTGCGCGCTTTCAGCTCAGCCGATCACATGACCTACGCGCTTCCGCTCTGAGGAGTTCATTCGAGCGAGGTCTGCTGTGCCTGTGAGACTGGCATGATTTCTCCAATGAATACCCTGTGTTGGTCTGCATTTTGTTTACCAGAGGGGCAGGTAGGCACCTCAGTTCTGCTGAGATGTAGTGGTTGTGACTTAAGGGTGTTTTTATAAAGCAATAACGCTTAGGAATTTAAAGTGACAGTACCCTTATTTAAACAACAAGATCTGATTGATCACTATATTATAGGGTCATGGAGCAGTAGTCTGTTCCTATGGACAAATGCTTTTTATGTCTGGAGAACCATATTGTGTTGCTATGCAGTTCTGTATCTCATGTCTAGATAAACTTTAAAATGTAAAGTTATTTTTTTTATTTCTGAGCCTAATGTCTCTCAGAATGATGCTGTTCAGGCAATGCCACAGCTTTCTCCTCAACGTCCCAAGCCTCTATGGCATCACATACAGTGCCCTGCAGTTCCTCTCAGCCTTCTGGAGGAGTTTATTTGCCTGCAGAAATTGCTGGTCAGGTATCTTCGGTGGTATCTGCAGCATTATCTGTTTTTCCTATGCTAAAGGTAAAATGCAAGAGGAAAATTAGAGATTCAGATTGTAAGGTTTCTGCTCCACCTACTGCTGCGCAGGTTGCTCTCCCTCATAAGTCTGATGCGGAGGATACGTCGGTAGCCTCTGAGGGTGAAATCTCCGATTTGGAAAGTATAATTCCTTTATCTGATACTGAAGAAGCATGCTTCAGATTTAAGCTTGAACACCATTGTGTACTGTTAAAGGACGTATTGGCTACTTTGGATGACTCTGATACGCCTCTCGTTGTCAACCCTAAGAAATCTAGTAAACCTAAATACTATGATGTTCCTTCCTCTGTGGAGAGGTTTCTTGTTCCAGACCGTTTATCTCACAGGAACAGAAAGAGACAGGAATACCTTTCTCCCTGTCTCCCATCTTTAAAAAGCTGGAGGCTTATTTGAAGAAGATGTATGTTCATTAAGGTCTTCAATGGTAACCTGCAGTTTGTATGGAAGAAAATCCTAGATTCTTTCCTCCACTGTGTTAAGTGCGGCATCTTATTGGTGCGATGCCTTGTCTGAATATTTTTTGGTAGACTCCTTTGAAGGAGATCCATGATAAGGTTAAGGCACTTAAACTAGCCATTTCTGATACTACCATGCAAGTTATTAGACTGGGAGCAAAGTTATCTGGCTTCATTGTCCTAGCCCACAAGGTGTTGTGGCTGAAATCTTGGTCAGCTGATGTTACCTTTAAGTCCAAGCTTCTGGCGCTTCCTTACAAGGGTAAGACCTTGTTTGAGCCTGGTCTGGCAGAGATATTCAGATGGAAAAGGGTCTTTTCTACCACAAGACAAGAAGAACAGTCCTTAAGGATGTCAAAGTAATTTTCGTTCCTTTCGTAACTTCAAAGGAAAGTCTTCCTCTTCCAAGCAGAAACTGTCCAAGTGTTCTTGGAAACCCATTCAGTCTTGGAGCAAGGGGAACCAATCACAGAAACTAGCTGCTGAGTCTTAAAGGGACATTATACACTCATTTTTTCTTTGCATAAATGTTTTGTAGATGATCTATTTATAAAGCCCATAAAGTTTGTTTTTTAAAAAAATGTGTAATTTTGCTTATTTTTATTTGAATACCGTCTTTTCATATGCAAAAGAATGGGGGGGGGGGGGGTGTCTTATTTCCCACTTGCAGTGGGCTTTCCAACTGCCTTTTCAACAGCCTTTTCAACAGAGCTAAACTGAAAGCTTCCAAGTATGTTTTTAAACCATTTTATACTGGATTTTTATATCAGTATCTGTGCATCTTATTCTTTATAGTAGTGTCTATTACATGCAGTTATATGAAAATGAGTGTATACTGTCCCTTTAAGTCAGCATGAAGGGTCTGCCCCAGGTCCGGGATCGGATCAAGTGGGGGGCAGGCTTTCTGTTTTGTCATGCATGGAGACGAGATGTCCCAGATCCTTGGGCTGTGGACATAGTAGTATCTCAGGGTTTCAAAATACAATTCAAAACTTTCCCTCCCAGGAGATTTCATCTCTCAAGATTATCTGCAGACCAAATAAAGAGAGGCATTCTTGAACTGTGTTCAGGAACTTTCCTGCCTGGGAGCGTTAGTTCCAGTTCCAGCAAGGGAACAGGGCCTACGATTCTATTCAAATCTCTTAGTGGTTCCCAAAAAAGAGTGAACTTTTCAACCTATTTTAGACCTAAAGTGTCTCAAGTTTCTCAGAGTACTGTCCTTCCAGATGGAAATGATTCGTTTCATTCTTCCCTTGGTCCAAGAGGGTCAGTTCATGACGACCATAGACCTCATGGATACGTATCTTCATGTTCGCATCCTCGGGGATCATCACAGGTTCTTAAGTCACCTTTTTAGACAAACACTTTGTTTCTTGCTTTTCCCTTTGGCCTTGCCACAACTTCCAGAATCTTCTCAAAGGTTCTGAGGGCTCTCTTGGCAGTGATCAGGTCTCAGGGAATTGCAGTGGCGCTATTCCTGGACGACATATTGGTTCAGGCGTCATCTTTTCAACTAGCAAACTCTCATACAGAAATCTTGTTGTCTTTTCTATGTTCCCACAGATTGAAAGTGAATCTGGTTAAGTTTCCCTTGTTCCAGCTACAATGGTGGTTTTCCCTATAGTTTCCCTATCTATGAAAATTTTTCTGACGGAGGTCAGAAAATCCAAAATTATCTCCTCTTGCCTCTCTCTCTACAGTCTACTGTTCGGCCATCAGTGGTTCAATGTATGGAGGTAATTGGTCGGCTGGTCGCTTCCATGGACATCATTCCCTTTGCTTGATCCCATTTGAGAGCTATCTGAGGATAGATCTGGACCATTCGACAAGAGACTCTCCCGTGGTGGCTTTCTCAGGAGCATCTGTCTCGGGGCACATGCTTCCGGAGACCTTCCTAGGTGATTGTGACCACAGACGCCAGCCTGATTGGCTGGGGAGCAGTCTGGAATTCGTTAAAGGCGCAGGGACTATGGACTCGGGAGGAGTCTGCTCTCCCCATCTTGGAGTTGAGAGCGATTTTCAATGCTCTGGTAGCTTGGCCTCAGTTGTCCTTAACTCGGTTTATCTGGTTCCAGTCAGACATTACCTCAGTGGATAACATCAACCACCAGGGAGAAACTCTTGAGTTCCTTAGTGGCACGGATTATTCAGTGGGCGGAAGCTCACAATTGTTGGTCTGCCATCCACATTCCAGGAGTGGACAACTGGGATGCCGATTTCCTGATCAGACAGACTTTTCATCCCGGGGAGTGGGCTCTCCATCCGGAGGTGTTCTCTGGGTTAACCTTTAAATGGGGGGTGCCGACAGAACAGCAAACTTCCAAGGTTTGGTTCAAGGTCATAGATACTATGGCGGTTCCTTGGGATTTCGGTCTAGCATACCTGTTTCCTCCGTTTGCGCTCCTTCCACGAGTTATTGCTCGTATCAAACAGGCGAGAGCATCAGTAATTCTAATAGCCCTTGCATGGCCTCGCAGGATCTAGTATGCAGACCTAGTGAAGATGTCACCTTGGAGGTTGCCTCTGAGGAAGGACCTTCTAACTCAGGGTTCATTCCTCCATCCAAATCTAGTTTCTCTGAAGCCGACTGCTTTTGAGATTGAACGCTTAGTTCTGTCTAAGCGTTGATTTTTAGTGTCGGTCATTGAGACCGTGATCCAGACTCGCAAGCCTGAACAATTCAACATAAGGAATGGCGTAAATACCTTTCTTGGTGTGAATCTAAGGGCTAGTCTTGGAATAGGGTCCAGGTTCCTAGAATTTTGTCTTTTCTCCAGGAAGGTCTCTGGAGAAAAGATTGTCAGTCAGTTCTCAGAAAAGTCAGATTTCTGCATTATCTATTTTGTTTCACTAGCGTCTGGTGAACGTTCCAGATGTTCAATCTTTTTGTCGGGCCCTGGTCAGAATCAGGCCTTTTTTAATCTGTTGACCCTCCTTGGAGCCTTAACCTTGTTCTTAAGGTTTTACAGCATGCTCCATTTGAGCCAATGCATTCAATAGATATTAAGTTATCTTGGAAGGTTTTGTTTCTTATTGCTCTCTTTTCTGCTCGAAGAGTCTCAGAGCTCTCGGCTCTGCAGTGTGATTTTCCTTACCTTATCTTTCATGTGGATAAGGAGGTCCTTCGTACTAGGTTGGGATTCAACCTTCAGACGACTAAGGATTTTCGCCAGTCTTCTGCCATTTTTGTTTATTTCTCAGGAAAGTGTCAGGGTCAGAAAGCTACTGCTACTTCTTTCTTTCCGTTTGAGAAGTATTATTCGTTTTGCGTATGAGACTGCTTATCAGCTGCCTCTTTACAGCACATTCCACAAGGTCTGTTTTCCTCTTCTTGGGTTTTCAAAAATGAAGCTTCTGTGGAACAGATTTGCAAGGCTGCAACTTTGTCCTTTTTGCATACATTTTACAAGTTTGGTACTTTTGCCTTGACTGAAGCTTCTTTTGGGAGAAAGGTTCTTCAAGCTGTGGTGCCTTCTGTTTAGGTCTGCCTGTCTTGTTTTCCCTCCCTAGTCATCCCGTGTCCTCTAGCTTGGGTATTGGTTCCCACGAGTAATTAATGACGTTGTGGACTCTCCATATCTTAGGAACGAAAACAAAATTTATGCTTGCTTGATAATTTTTTTTCTTTCCGGATATGGAGACTCCACGACCCCATCCTTTTATTAAAGTGAAGGTAAACTTTAATGAATGAAAGTCCGTTTTAAAAAAATACTATTAAAAACAGGGGCTTTTTCATTCATCAAAGTTTACAAAGCAGCTGTTTTGATTAAAAACTTACCTCTCTTCTTTGCACAGCCAGAGCAGCTTCCCCCACCCGAAGATCCTCTCTTCACACGTCATCGAGTAATCCAGCTTCCTCCAATCATGTCTTTTCACCCAGGGTAGTCATTGCCTGAGGCCATGCCGTGATTGGAGGAAGCTGGATTAGTCATTGATGACGTGTAAAGAGAGGATCTCTGTGTGGGGGAAGCTGCTCTGGCTGTGAAAAAAAAAGTTTTTTAATCAAAACGGCTGCCTTCTAAACTTTGAATGAAAGTTCCCCTGTTTTTAATAGTATTTAAAAAAAAAACGGGCTTTCATTCATCAAAGTTTACCTTCACTTTAAGACAGTTATTTTTGACTAAACCTCAGGCACCTTTACACCTTTGTGTTATTCCTTTTTCCATTTCCCTTCGGTCGAATGACTGGGGATTATGGGTAAGGGAGTGACACTTAACAGCTTTGCTGTGGTGCTCTTTGCCGCCTCCTGCTGGCCTGGAGTGATATTCCCACTAGTAATTGATGACATGGGGACTCTCCATATCCAGGAAGAAATTTATCAGGCAAACATGAATTTAATTTTTTCTTTCAGCATGGGCTCTGTTGCACTGACTGTGAGTGCCAGTTTAGTGCTGAAGATAGCATGAGGGAGCTGTATACCCATAAGGACTAGTGTACTTTTCACAGTGTGCCAATTCTGCCATTAAAGGGATAGGAAAGTAAAAATTGCATTAAGATAAAGCATACAATTTTAAGACACTTTTAAATTCACTTCTATTTTCAAATGTGCTTTGTTCTCTTAGAATCCCTTGTTGAAAAAGAATATGGACATATCCTACACTAGTGGGCGCTATCTGCTGATTGGTGCCTGCAGACATTTGTCTCATGGGATTGGCCATCTAGATGTGTTTAGCTAGCTGCCAGTAGTGCAATGCTGTTCTTTCAGCTAAGGATAACAAGATAATTAAAGGGCCATTATACCCAAATGTTTAAACACTTGAAAGTGATGCAGCATAGCTGTAAAAAGCTGACTAGAAAATATCTCCTGAACATCTCTATGTAAAAAACAAAGATATTTTACCTCAAAAGTTCCTCAGTAGCCACCTCCCATTGTAAAGGATTTCTAAGCAGCATTTTAGTGTGTCTGTCCTGGGACAGCTTAGGGGATGAGCCTTGTGCACTCTATTATTTCACCAATCAGGTAAAGGAAGCTTACTATGAAATCTCAGAGTTAAGTGAAATATCATGAGATCACAGTAAGAGTTCATGACCTCAGCGCTGCTGATGCTGATTGGCTGCTGTTCATTTCTTTTTATTTTTTATTTTTACCTGCAGCTGGGAGCAGGTGAAGTATAACTTTTTACACAGAACTTACTCTGCTGAGCTGAGGAGATTGTGAGATAAAATATCTTCCTTTTTTACATAGAGATGCTCAGGTGATATTTTCCTGTCTGCTTTTTACAGTTATACTGCATCAGTTTCAAGTGATTTAGCATACGAGTATTATGTCCCTTTAAGCAAATTTGTTAATAGAAGCAAAATGGAAATTTGTTTATACAGTAATTGTATGTTCTATCCAAATCATGAAAAAACATTTGGGTGTTTCCTGCCCCTTTAAGTGAAACTTTATGCAGATGGTTCTTTAGCAGGTTGACGATATTGCACCGTATATTATTCCTACTTCTTAAAAAAAAATTTTTTTTTTTTCAGAATTATGGGATTTAATTTTGCCATGGAAGGGTTGAAGGGTGCTGCAGGCACATTTGTATTTGCACTTAATTTTATAAGCTTTATAAGTACATTCAATTTGCAGTTTTGTTTTCATGCATATTTTTCATCCCATTCACAATCCTTTCTGTTTTCTCTAAAAGCTATTTTAAAAGCAAGTAGTACCTTGACGTGAATGCATCTCTTCTATATCAGATGTTGTGCTTTTAGCAAACAATTTTACAAGTTTCATTTAATGCATTGTTATCTCAGATGTGTGCTTGTAAGTTACCATGTCCAGATACTGCTCTCTTTAAAAGGATTCAAAATTAAATTTTCATGATGCAGATAGAGCCACTTTTGTTAGCAAACATTCATTCTCTGTTTCCTTTGTTGAAGAGCACGCACTTGTTTTGAACTCTTTGTGACAGCAGTGATTTTTTAACACACTTCTGAACCTACCATTATGTTCCCTTCAGCAAACAAAGCTGAAAGAATGAAATAAATTTCCTTTTGCTCAGAGAACAGTCGGTGGTGTTTGTTAGGGAAACTACCACCAGCTACCTAACCGGAGGGGTGTTTGTTAGGGAAACCACCACCAGCTACCTAACCGGAGGGGTGTTTGAATATGGATTCACAGGACAAAATCATATATACATATGCTCCCAAAACAGATGAACATTAAAAGCATTTTAGCTAATACATATGTATCACAATAATGCTGCTGTTAAAAACATATATAGACATTTCAGTTTTGACTATTAAGTTCCTTTAAAGGGACATGAGTGTCAAACTTAAACTTACTTTTTTATAAATAGAGCATGCAAATTTAAGTTTCCAGTTGATTTATCAAATTTAGTTTGTTCTCTTACCTAGGAGGGCATCACTGCCCTGGAGCTTACTTTGCCTGTGGGGTTTAACATATGGCTATATGCTAGCAGTATTGCTCTAATAAAATGATCTAACACATTAGAGCATTTTCTCTGTGCAATTTTATGTCCCTTGAGGGTGATTTAGGTCACATATGCTGGGGAAGAGTTTTTCTATGTCTTTATTAGAAATTACAGAAAGCTCTTCTCCGTTTATGCTCGGGAGCTCTTCAAGTATCCCAACATTTTATTTTAAAATTTGTGAAGTTAAAGGGACATGGGCCCAGATTTGACAAACACCGGGGCAGGCAGGGTTGTACATCTTCTCCCCTGCCAGCTAGGCATTGCATCTAGTAGGCAGCAATACGCTGCCAACATTTATCGTTACACACTACGACTAGTCTGCAATGCTGTCCCCTGCTCACATACAGCCAATCGAACGTGACCAGGGGCAGTCAATCTCTGCAGTCGGAAAAGTCCTGGTGAAATTGAGATACGTTACATAACATTTGGTGTAATGGTTTAAGAAGCGGCGGACTGATGACCACTGCTTCGTAACTCTCGGCTGCAGGCTCATGTGAAGCTTCCATCGCAGCTTCATAAATGGAGCCCATGATATCAAAATGTTGATTCACTTGAAAGTGAAGAAGCATAGTGTTAAAAAATGGACTAGAAAATATCCACTGAGCATCTCAAAATTTCCTCAGTAGCCGCATCCCATTGTAAAGGTACTTTAAGCAGCGAATAAGGATGTTAGTCCCAGGACTTGCAAGGCATCTGGCATGTGCAGGTACTGCCATGTATTTCTATCTAAAGTAAAAGGAAGTTTAATATGACATTTTGCAAGATTTCTGTGAAATCTTGAGATCACAGTAAAACAGTGACGTCAGCACTGATGAAACTGGCTCCCCCCGTTTCAACTGGAAGCTGACGGATAACTGCTCACACAGCACTTACTCTGGTGCCTTGGAGCAATTTTTGTGGTAAAATATCTTCCTTTTTTACATAGAGAAGTTCTGGTGATATTTTCATTTCACTTTCTAGTTATTTAGCACATGGGTATTGTGTTTAATAGTTTTATGAAGCGTTTTTTGACGTTCACTTCAAGCTTTTTATCATGGGATGGTCGCACATCAACATGCCATTTACTTAATGTTTATGCTTCTGGGCTTTTCTCGACTACAGCTTAATATGCTAACCAAAAAGGTTGTTGTATATGCTCCTATACCTGTATACCACGCTACTTACTGAGCTAAATAACATGGTATCTACGCAGAATACCCTTTTTTTAGACGGATCAGTTTAACCCCATACAAAATGAATTAATGACCCTTTTTCTCTTGTAAGGTGTATCCAGTCCACGGATCATCCATTACTTGTGGGATATTCTCATTCCCAACAGGAAGTTGCAAGAGGACACCCACAGCAGAGCTGTCTATATAGCTCCTCCCCTAACTGCCATATCCCGTCATTCTCTTGCAACTCTTAACAAACATGGAGGTAGTAAGAGAGAAGTGGTGAAATGTAGCTGTTATTTTACTTCAATCAAAAGTTTATTTTTAAATGGTACCGGAGTTGTACTATTTTGTTCCAGGCAGAAAAATAGAAGAATCTGCCTGTGATTTCAGGTTGTAACTAAGATCCATTGCTGTTCTCACACATGACTGAAGAGAGAGATAACTTCAGCGGGGGAATGGCGTGCAGGTTATCCTGCTATGAGGTATGTGCAGTTAAAATTATTTTCTAGAAGATGTGAATGCTAGAAAATGCTGCTGATGCCAAATTTATGTAAGGTAAGCCTGAATACAGTGATTTAATAGCGACTGGTATCATGCTTATTTTCTGAGGTAATACTCTTTTATATTTGCAATATAAAACGTTTGCTGGCATGTTTAAACGTTTTTATATATACTTTGGTGATAAAACTTTATTGGGGCCTAGTTTTTTCCACATGGCTGGCTTAAATTTGCCTAGAAACAGTTTCCTGAGGCTTTCCACTGTTACAATGAGTGGGAGGGGCCTAATTTAGCGCTTTTTTGCGCAGTAACTTTTACAGACTGAGACATCCAGCTTCCTCCAAGGGTCTTCTGAATGCTATAGGACATCTCTAAAGGGCTCTTGGGCTTTCCAAAATCGTTTTGTTGGGAAGGTAGGCCCACAGCAAGGCTGTGGCAGTTTGGTGTGACTGTTTAAAAAAACGTCTAGATCGTTTTTTTGATCCGTTTTTTGAACTAAGGGGTTAATCATCCATTTGCAAGTGGGTGCAATGCTCTGTTAGCCTATTATACACACTGTAAAAATTTCGTTTGATTTACTGCCTTTTTTCACTGTTTTTCAAATTCTGACAAAATTTGTTTCTCTTAAAGGCACAGTACCGTTTATTATATTTGCTTGTTAACTTGATTTAAAGTGTTTTCCAAGCTTGCTAGTCTCATTGCTAGTCTGTATAAACATGTCTGACATAGAGGAAACTCCTTGTTCATTATGTTTAAAAGCCATTGTGGAGCCCCCTCTTAGAATGTGTACCAAATGTACTGATTTCACTTTAAGCAATAAAGATCATATTCTGTCTTTAAAAAATTTATCACCAGAGGAATCTGATGAGGTGGAAGTTATGCCGAATAACTCTCTCCCCACGTGTCAGATCCTTTGACTCCCGCTCAAGGGACTCTCGCTCAAATGGCGCCAAGTACATCTAGGGCGCCCATAGCGTTTACTTTACAAGACATGGCGGCAGTCATGGATAATACACTGTCAGCTGTATTAGCCAGACTACCTGAATTTAGAGGAAAGCGAGATAGCTCTGGAGTTAGACGAAATACAGAGCATATTGACGCTTTAAGAGCTATGTCTGATAATGCCTCACAATATGCAGAAGCTGAAGAAGAAGAGCTTCTTTCTGTGGATGATATTTCTTTCATGTAATTAGCAAGAGTCCATGAGCTAGTGACGTATGGGATATACATTCCTACCAGGAGGGGCAAAGTTTCCCAAACCTCAAAATGCCTATAAATACACCCCTCACCACACCCACAATTCAGTTTTACAAACTTTGCCTCCGATGGAGGTGGTGAAGTAAGTTTGTGCTAGATTCTACGTTGATATGCGCTCCGCAGCAAGTTGGAGCCCGGTTTTCCTCTCAGCGTGCAGTGAATGTCAGAGGGATGTGAGGAGAGTATTGCCTATTTGAATACAGTGATCTCCTTCTACGGGGTCTATTTCATAGGTTCTCTGTTATCGGTCGTAGAGATTCATCTCTTACCTCCCTTTTCAGATCGACGATATACTCTTATATATACCAATACCTCTGCTGATTCTCGTTTCAGTACTGGTTTGGCTATCTGCTATATGTAGATGAGTGTCCTGGGGTAAGTAAGTCTTATTTTCTGTGACACTCCAAGCTATGGTTGGGCACTTTGTTTATAAAGTTCTAAATATATGTATACAAACATTTATTTGCCTTGACTCAGAATGTTCAACTTTCCTTATTTTCAGACAGTCAGTTTCATATTTGGGATAATGCATTTTGATTTATTCTTTTTTTCTTACCTTCAAAAATTTGACTCTTCCCTGTGGGCTGTTAGGCTCGCGGGGGCTGAAAATGCTTCATTTTATTGCGTCATTCTTGGCGCGGACTTTTTTGGCGCAAAAATTCTATTTCCGTTTCCGGCGTCATACGTGTCGCCGGAAGTTGCGTCATTTTTTGACGTTATTTTGCGCCAAAAATGTCGGCGTTCCGGATGTGGCGTCATTTTTGGCGCCAAAAAGCATTTAGGCGCCAAATAATGTGGGCGTCTTATTTGGCGCGAAAAAATATGGGCGTCGCTTTTGTCTCCACATTATTTAAGTCTCATTATTTATTGCTTCTGGTTGCTAGAAGCTTGTTCTTTGGCATTTTTTCCCATTCCTGAAACTGTCATTTAAGGAATTTGATCAATTTTGCTTTATATATATGTTGTTTTTTCTCTTACATATTGCAAGATGTCTCACGTTGCATCTGAGTCAGAAGATACTACAGGAAAATCGCTGTCAAGTGCTGAATCTACCAAAGCTAAGTGTATCTGCTGTAAACTTTTGGTAGCTATTTCTCCAGCTGTTGTTTGTATTGATTGTCATGACAAACTTGTTAAAGCAGATAATATTTCCTTTAGTAAAGTACCATTGCCTGTTGCAGTTCCCTCAACATCTAAGGTGCAGAATGTTCCTGATAATATAAGAGATTTTGTTTCTGAATCCATAAAGAAGGCTATGTCTGTTATTTCTCCTTCTAGTAAACGTAAAAAATCTTTTAAAACTTCTCTCCCTACAGATGAATTTTTAAATGAACATCATCATTCTGATTCTGATGACTCCTCTGGTTCAGAGGATTCTGTCTCAGAGGTTGATGCTGATAAATCTTCATATTTATTTAAAATGGAATTTATTCGTTCTTTACTTAAAGAAGTTCTAATTGCTTTAGAAATAGAGGATTCTGGTCCTCTTGATACCAATTCTAAACGTTTGGATAAGGTATTTAAAGCTCCTGTTGTTATTCCAGAAGTTTTTCCTGTTCCTAATGCTATTTCTGCAGTAATTTCCAAAGAATGGGATAAATTGGGTAATTCATTTACTCCTTCTAAACGTTTTAAGCATTTATATCCTGTGCCGTCTGACAGATTAGAATTTTGGGACAAAATCCCTAAAGTTGATGGGGCTATTTCTACCCTTGCTAAACGTACTACTATTCCTACGTCAGATGGTACTTCGTTTAAGGATCCTCTAGATAGGAAAATTGAGTCCTTTCTAAGAAAAGCTTATCTGTGTTCAGGTAATCTTCTTAGACCTGCTATATCTTTGGCTGATGTTGCTGCAGCTTCAACTTTTTGGTTGGAAACTTTAGCGCAACAAGTAACACATCGTGATTCTCATGACATTATTATTCTTCTTCAGCATGCTAATAATTTTATCTGTGATGCCATTTTTGATATTATCAGAGTTGATGTCAGGTTTATGTCTCTAGCTATTTTAGCTAGAAGAGCTTTATGGCTTAAAACTTGGAATGCTGATATGGCTTCTAAATCAACTTTACTTTCTATTTCTTTCCAGGGTAACAAATTATTTGGTTCTCAGTTGGATTCCATCATTTAAACTGTTACTGGTGGGAAAGGAACTTTTTTACCACAGGATAAAAAATCTAAAGGTAAAAGCAGGGCTAATAATCGTTTTCGTTCCTTTCGTTTCAACAAAGAACAAAAGCCTGATCCTTCATCCTCAGGAGCAGTTTCAGTTTGGAAACCATCTCCAGTCTGGAATAAATCCAAGCCAGCTAGAAAGGCAAAGCCTGCTTCTAAGTCCACATGAAGGTGCGGCCCTCATTCCAGTTCAGCTGGTAGGGGGCAGGTTACGTTTTTTCAAGGAAATTTGGATCAATTCTTTTCACAATCTTTGGATTCAGAACATTGTTTCAGAAGGGTACAGAATTGGTTTCAAGATGAGACCTCCTGCAAAGAGATTTTTTCTTTCCCGTGTCCCAGTAAATCCAGTAAAAGCTCAAGCATTTCTGAAATGTGTTTCAGATCTAGAGTTGACTGGAGTAATTATGCCAGTTCCAGTTCAGGAACAGGGGATGGGGTTTTATTCAAATCTCTTCATTGTACCAAAGAAGGAGAATTCCTTCAGACCAGTTCTGGATCTAAAAATATTGAATCGTTATGTAAGGATACCAACGTTCAAAATGGTAACTGTAAGGACTATCTTGCCTTTTGTTCAGCAAGGGAATTATATGTCCACAATAGATTTACAGGATGCATATCTGCATATTCCGATTCATCCAGATCATTATCAGTTCCTGAGATTCTCTTTTCTGGACAAGCATTACCAGTTTGTGGCTCTACCGTTTGGCCTAGCTACAGCTCCAAGAATTTTTACAAAGGTTCTCGGTGCCCTTCTGTCTGTAATCAGAGAACAGGGTATTGTGGTATTTCCTTATTTGGACGATATCTTGGTACTTGCTCAGTCTTTACATTTAGCAGAATCTCATACGAATCGACTTGTGTTGTTTCTTCAAGATCATGGTTGGAGGATCAATTTACCAAAAAGTTCTTTGATTCCTCAGACAAGGGTAACCTTTCTGGGTTTCCAGATGGATTCAGTGTCCATGACTCTGTCTTTAACAGACAAGAGACGTCTAAAATTGATTGCAGCTTGTCGAAACCTTCAGTCACAATCATTCCCTTCGGTAGCCTTATGCATGGAAATTCTAGGTCTTATGACTGCTGCATCGGACGCGATCCCCTTTGCTCGTTTTCACATGCGACCTCTTCAGCTCTGTATGCTGAAGCAATGGTGCAAGGATTACACGAAGATATCTCAAACAATATCTTTAAAACCGATTGTTCGACACTCTCTAACATGGTGGACAGATCACCATCGTTTAATTCAGGGGGCTTCTTTTGTGCTTCCGACCTGGACTGTAATTTCAACAGATGCAAGTCTCACGGGTTGGGGAGCTGTGTGGGGATCTCTGACGGCACAAGGAGTTTGGGAATCTCAGGAGGTGAGATTACCGATCAATATTTTGGAACTCCGTGCAATTTTCAGAGCTCTTCAGTTTTGGCCTCTTCTGAAGAGAGAATCGTTCATTTGTTTTCAGACAGACAATGTCACAACTGTGGCATACATCAATCATCAAGGAGGGACTCACAGTCCTCTGGCTATGAAAGAAGTATCTCGAATTTTGGTTTGGGCGGAATCCAGCTCCTGTCTAATCTCTGCGGTCCATATCCCAGGTATAGACAATTGGGAAGCGGATTATCTCAGTCGCCAAACGTTGCATCCGGGCGAATGGTCTCTTCACCCAGAGGTATTTCTTCAGATTGTTCAAATGTGGGAACTTCCAGAAATAGATCTGATGGCGTCCCATCTAAACAAGAAACTTCCCAGGTATCTGTCCAGATCCCGGGATCCTCAGGCGGAGGCAGTGGATGCATTATCACTTCCTTGGAAGTATCATCCTGCCTATATCTTTCCGCCTCTAGTTCTTCTTCCAAGAGTAATCTCCAAGATTCTGAAGGAATGCTCGTTTGTTCTGCTGGTAGCTCCGGCATGGCCTCACAGGTTTTGGTATGCGGATCTTGTCCGGATGGCCTCTTGCCAACCGTGGACTCTTCCGTTAAGACCAGACCTTCTGTCACAAGGTCCTTTTTTCCATCAGGATCTGAAATCCTTAAATTTAAAGGTATGGAGATTGAACGCTTGATTCTTGGTCAAAGAGGTTTCTCTGACTCTGTGATTAATACTATGTTACAGGCTCGTAAATCTGTATCTCGAGAGATATATTATAGAGTCTGGAAGACTTATATTTCTTGGTGTCTTTCTCATCATTTTTCTTGGCATTCTTTTAGAATACCGAGAATTTTACAGTTTCTTCAGGATGGTTTAGATAAGGGTTTGTCCGCAAGTTCTTTGAAAGGACAAATCTCTGCTCTTTCTGTTCTTTTTCACAGAAAGATTGCTATTCTTCCTGATATTCATTGTTTTGTACAAGCTTTGGTTCGTATAAAACCTGTCATTAAGTCAATTTCTCCTCCTTGGAGTTTGAATTTGGTTCTGGGAGCTCTTCAAGCTCCTCCGTTTGAACCTATGCATTCATTGGACATTAAATTACTTTCTTGGAAAGTTTTGTTCCTTTTGGCCATCTCTTCTGCCAGAAGAGTTTCTGAATTATCTGCTCTTTCTTGTGAGTCTCCTTTTCTGATTTTTCATCAGGATAAGGCGGTGTTGCGAACCTCTTTTGAATTTTTACCTAAAGTTGTGAATTCCAACAACATTAGTAGGGAAATTGTGGTTCCTTCATTATGTCCTAATCCTAAGAATTCTAAGGAGAAATCGTTGCATTCTTTGGATGTTGTTAGAGCTTTGAAATATTATGTTGAAGCTACGAAATCTTTCCGTAAGACTTCTAGTCTATTTGTTATCTTTTCCGGTTCTAGAAAAGGCCAGAAAGCTTCTGCCATTTCTTTGGCATCTTGGTTGAAATCTTTAATTCATCTTGCCTATGTTGAGTCGGGTAAAACTCCGCCTCAGAGAATTACAGCTCATTCTACTAGGTCAGTTTCTACTTCCTGGGCGTTTAGGAATGAAGCTTCGGTTGACCAGATCTGCAAAGCAGCAACTTGGTCCTCTTTGCATACTTTTACTAAATTCTACCATTTTGATGTATTTTCTTCTTCTGAAGCAGTTTTTGGTAGAAAAGTACTTCAGGCAGCGGTTTCAGTTTAAATCTTCTGCTTATGTTTTTCGTTAAACTTTATTTTGGGTGTGGATTATTTTCAGCAGGAATTGGCTGTCTTTATTTTATCCCTCCCTCTCTAGTGACTCTTGTGTGGAAAGATCCACATCTTGGGTAGTCATTATCCCATACGTCACTAGCTCATGGACTCTTGCTAATTACATGAAAGAAAACATAATTTATGTAAGAACTTACCTGATAAATTCATTTCTTTCATATTAGCAAGAGTCCATGAGGCCCGCCCTTTTTTTGTGGTGGTTATGATTTTGTATAAAGCACAATTATTCCAATTCCTTATTTTATATGCTTTCGCACTTTTTTATCACCCCACTTCTTGGCTATTCGTTAAACTGAATTGTGGGTGTGGTGAGGGGTGTATTTATAGGCATTTTGAGGTTTGGGAAACTTTGCCCCTCCTGGTAGGAAGGTATATCCCATACGTCACTAGCTCATGGACTCTTGCTAATATGAAAGAAATTAATTTATCAGGTAAGTTCTTACATAAATTATGTTTTCTGACTCAGGGAAGATGATGCAACCTGATTCTGATATTTCTACATTTAAATTTAAGCTTGAACACCTCTGTGTGTTACTCAGGGAGGTTTTAGCTGCTCTGAATGACTGTGATACAATTGCAGTGCCAGAGAAATTGTGTAGACTGGATAAATACTATGCAGTGCCGGTGTGTACTGATGTTTTTCCAATACCTAAAAGATTTACAGAAATTATTACTAAGGAATGGGATAGACCAGGTGTGCCGTTCTCTTCCCCTCCTATTTTTAGAAAAATGTTTCCAATAGACGCCACCACACGGGACTTATGGCAGACCGTTCCTAAGGTGGAGGGAGCAGTTTCTACTCTAGCAAAGCATACTACTATCCCTGTCGAGGACAGTTGTGCTTTCTTAGATCCAATGGATAAAAAGATAGAGGGTTACCTTAAGAAAATGTTTATTCAACAAGGTTTTATCCTACAGCCCCTTGCATGCATTGCTCCTGTCACTGCTGCTGCGGCGTTCTGGTTTGAGTCTCTGGAAGAGGCTCTACAGGTAGAGACTCCATTGGATGACATACTTGACAAGCTTAGAGCACTTAAGCTAGCCAATTCTTTTGTTTCTGATGCCATTGTTCATTTGACTAAACTAACGGCTAAGAATTCTGGTTTTGCTATCCAGGTGCGCAGGGCCCTATGGCTTAAATCATGGTCAGCTGACGTTACTTCAAAGTCTAAGCTGCTTAACATTCCCTTCAAGGGGCAGACCATATTTGGGCCTGGTTTGAAGGAGATTATTGCTGATATCACTGGAGGAAAAGGTCATGCCCTTTCTCAGGATAGGTCCAAATCAAGGGCCAAACAGTCTAATTTTCATGCCTTTCGAAACTTCAAGGCAAGTGCGGCATCAACTTCCTCTAATGCAAAACAAGAGGGAACTTTTGTTCAGTCCAAGACGGTCTGGAGACCTAACCAGACCTGGAACAATGGTAAGCAGGCCAAAAAGCCTGCTGCTGCCTCTAAGACAGCATGAAGGAACGGCCCCCTATCCGATAACGGATCTAGTAGGGGGCAGACTTTCGCTCTTCGCCCAGGCGTGGGCAAGAGATGTTCAGGATCCCTGGGCGTTGGAAATTATATCCCAGGGATATCTTCTGGACTTCAAGGCTTCCCCCCCAAAAGGGAGATTTCACCTTTCACAATTATCTGCAAACCAGATAAAGAGAGAGGCATTCTTACACTGTGTACAAGACCTCCTAGTTATGGGAGTGATCCATCCAGCTCCAAAGGAGGAACAGGGACAGGGATTTTACTCAAATCTGTTTGTAGTTCCCAAAAAAGAGGGAACCTTCAGACCAATTTTGGATCTAAAGATCTTAAACAAATTCCTCAGAGTTCCATCATTCAAGATGGAGACTATTCGTACCATCCTACCTATGATCCAGGAGGGTCAATACAGGACTACAGTGGATTTAAAGGATGCTTATCTTCACATTCCGATACACAAAGATCATCATCGGTTTCTCAGGTTTACCTTCCTAGACAGGCATTACCAGTTTGTAGCCCTTCCCTTTGGGCTAGCTACAGCCCTAAGAATTTTTACGAAGGTTCTGGGGTCGCTTCTGGCGGTCCTAAGGCCGCGGGGCATAGCAGTGGCCCCTTATTTAGACGACATCCTGATTCAGGCGTCAAACTTCCAAATTGCCAAGTCTCATACGGACATAGTGTTGGCATTTCTGAGGTCGCATGGGTGGAAGATGAACGAGGAAAAGAGTTCTCTATCCCCCCTTACAAGAGTTTCCTTCCTAGATATATAAATAGATTCTGTAGAAATGAAAATTTACCTGACTGAGTCCAGGTTATCAAAACTTCTAAATTCCTGCCGTGTTCTTTATTCCATTCCTCGCCCTTCGGTGGCTCAGTGCATGGAAGTAATCGGCTTAATGGTAGCGCAATGGACATAGAGCCGTTTGCACGCCTACATCTCAGACCGCTGCAACTCTGCTTGCTCAGTCAGTGGAATGGGGATTACACAGATTTGTCCCCTCTACTAAATATGGATCAAGAGACCAGGTATTCTCTTCTCTGGCGGCTATCTCGGGTCAATCTGTCCAAAGGTATGACCTTTCGCAGGCCAGATTGGACAATTGTGACGACAGATGCCAGCCTTCTAGGTTGGGATGCAGTCTGGAACTCCCTGAAGGCTCAGGGATCGTGGACTCAGGAGGAGTCACTCCTTCCAATAAACATTCTGGAACTAAGAGCGATATTCAGTGCTCTTCAGGCTTGGCCTCATTTAGCGACAATGAGGTTCATCAGATTCCAGTCGGACAACATCACGACTGTGGCTTACATCAACCATCAAGGGGGAACAAGGAGTTCCCTAGCGATGTTAGAAGTCTCAAAGATAATTCGCTGGGCAGAGATTCACTCTTGCCACCTATCAGCTATCCATATCCCAGGTGTAGAGAACTGGGAGGCGGATTTTCTAAGTCGTCAGACTTTTCATCCGGGGGAGTGGGAACTCCATCCGGTGGTGTTTGCTCAATTGGTTCATCGTTGGGGCATACCAGAACTGGATCTCATGGCGTCTCGCCAGAACGCCAAGCTTCCTTGTTCCAGGTCCAGGGACCCCAAGGCAACGCTGATAGATGCTCTAGCAGCGCCTTGGTCCTTCAACCTGGCTTATGTGTTTCCACCGTTTCCTCTGCTCCCTCGTCTGATTGCCAAAATCAAGCAGGAGAGAGCATCAGTGATCTTGATAGCGCCTGCGTGGCCACGCAGGACTTGGTATGCAGATCTGGTGGACATGTCATCCTTTCCACCATGGACTCTGCCGCTGAGACAGGACCTTCTACTTCAAGGTCCTTTCAACCATCCAAATCTAATTTCTCTGAGGCTGACTGCCTGGAGATTGAACGCTTCATTTTATCAAAGCGTGGTTTCTCCGAGTCAGTCATTGATACCTTAATTCAGGCACGAAAGCCTGTCACCAGGAAAATCTATCATAAGATATGGCGGAAATATCTTTATTGGTGTGAATCCAAGGGCTACTCATGGAGTAAAGTCAGGATTCCCAGGATATTATCTTTTCTCCAAGAAGGATTGGAGAAAGGATTGTCAAATAGTTCCTTAAAGGGACAGATTTCTGCGCTATCTATTCTTTTGCACAAGCGTCTGGCGGATGTCCCAGACGTTCAGGCATTTTGTCAGGCTTTAGTTAGAATCAAGCCTGTGTTTAAACCTGTTGCTCCACCATGGAGTTTAAATTTGGTTCTTAAAGTTCTTCAGGGGGTTCCATTTGAACCTCTTAATTCCATAGATATCAAACTTTTATCTTGGAAAGTTCTTTTTTTGGTAGCTATTTCCTCGGCTCGTAGAGTTTCCGAGTTATCTGCCTTACAATGTGATTCTCCTTATCTGATCTTCCATGCAGATAAGGTAGTTCTGCGTACCAAACTTGGGTTTTTACCTAAGGTGGTATCTAATAAGAATATCAATCAAGAGATTGTTGTTCCGTCTTTGTGTCCTAATCCTTCTTCAAAGAAGGAACGTCTATTACACAATCTGGACGTGGTTCATGCTTTAAAGTTTTACTTACAAGCTACTAAAGATTTTCGTCAAACATCTGCTTTGTTTGTTGTCTACTCTGGACAGAGGAGAGGTCAAAAGGCTTCGGCAACCTCCCTTTCTTTTTGGCTAAAAAGCATAATCCGCTTAGTTTATGAGACTGCTGGCCAGCAGCCTCCAGAAAGGATTACAGCTCATTCTACTAGAGCTGTGGCTTCCACATGGGCCTTTAAAAATGAGGCTTCTGTTGAACAGATCTGCAAGGCGGCGACTTGGTCTTCGCTTCATACTTTTTCAAAATTCTACAAATTTGATACTTTTGCTTCTTCGGAGGCTATTTTTGGGAGAAAGATTTTACAGGCAGTGGTACCTTCCGTTTAAGTACCTGCCTTGTCCCTTCCTTCATCCATGTACTTTAGCTTTGGTTTTGGTATCCCACAAGTAATGGATGATCCGTGGACTGGATACACCTTACAAGAGAAAACATAATTTATGCTTACCTGATAAATTTATTTCTCTTGTGGTGTATCCAGTCCACTGCCCGCCCTGTCATTTTAAGGCAGGTATTTTTTAATTTTAAACTACAGTCACCACTGCACCCTATGGTTTCTCCTTTCTCTGTTTGTTTTCGGTCGAATGACTGGATATGGCAGTTAGGGGAGGAGCTATATAGACAGCTCTGCTGTGGGTGTCCTCTTGCAACTTCCTGTTGGGAATGAGAATATCCCACAAGTAATGGATGATCCGTGGACTGGATACACCACAAGAGAAATAAATTTATCAGGTAAGCATAAATTGTTTTTATTCTAAATATGTATGTAACAAGATTGCTTTTTTTGTTGTTGCTGTTTTTGTGTGTCTAGAGCTTCTCACATAATCTAACTGAATATGGGAACAGCTTTATATCATAGTACTTTGTCTTCCACATAATAGAATATTGCTGTAGTATTTATGCTGTGTGTTTTTCTTTATAGTGCCTCTCTTATCTTGGGGACCAAGCTTTAATTTTAGCATTTGGTATGTGGAGGTCAATGGTATTGATGAACCTGATATGGTGCAGCCTTGTCTCCACTGGTACAGCAAGGTAGGCCAATATTATTGCGTTACCTAAACTTTTCATTTTTCTATGACTAATACCATTGTTGTTACATCATTGAACGTATCCTTTATCTGATAACAATTACAAAATATTAATCATATATTTGTTTTAAAGTTTGTCATATTTAAGTATTTCGTTTAAACATGTGATGCCTTATACGTATTGTCACAAGACTGAAGTAAAAAAAAGAATTAGTGACTGAACAAGTTGGTTTAGCTTATTTAAAGGGCAGTAACCCCCTTCAGATTTTTATATAAAATGTTTAGTTAAAAAGATATAACTTTGCAATATACTTTTATTATTTTATTTTACCCCCTTTTCATATAATTTTCTATTTCCCAGAAATGTAAATACACTCAGCTTAATTAAGGATAACCCTGCTAAACCCCCTCACCTGACTGGCTTTAAAGGAACAGTATACACTCATTTTCATATAACTGCATGTAATAGACACTACTATAAAGAATAAGATGCACAGATACTGATATAAAAATCCAGTGTAAAACTGTTTAAAAACTTACTTAGAAGCTCTCAGTTTAGCTCTGTTGAAAAGTAGTTGGAAAGCCCACTGCAAGTGGGAAATAAGACACCCCCCCTCCCCCTTCTTTTGCATATGAAAATACCCTTTACACAAACAGGAGCAAGCTGGAGAAGGTAGCTGACGGTATTAACATAAAACTTTGGTGCTTGGTTTGGTGTCTGAAAATCAGTGCAATGTTATTTAAAAACAAGCAAAACTATACATTTAAAAAAAAAAAAAAAAACACCTTATGGACTATATAAATAGATCATCTGCAAGACATTTATGCAAAGAATAAATGTGTATTATGTCCTTTTAACTGATAACCTCTGCAAACTCATTCACCTTATGCTAACATTATGACTGGCTAGGCTTGTTGTCTGCAGACTAAAGACCAGAATTGCTCTTCCGATTAAGGCAAATGGTGGGTGGAGTCTGGCTATTGAAAAACAATTGCAGTAAAAATAATTTAACAACGTTTAGGCTTTAATGATGTTACTCTTTCTGCTCAATGTAGAAGAAAATACTATGTTTCTTTCATAAAGGTGGTGAGAGTCCACAAATCCATTACTCTTGGGAATTGCCTTTCCTAACTACTAGGAGGAGGAAAAGTTTCCCATACTCCAAGAGCCTTATAAAACCTCTCCCACCTCTATAGTAACTTGTCTTCTCTTTGTCTCCACTGGAGGTAGGTGAAGAATGAAGTTGCTCCAGATCTGTTTTTGAGGGGGTTCTCAGGCCGAGTTGAGGCCCAATATTCCCCTTAGTGCTGTTATTTGACAGAAGGAAAAAATGAAAAGCACTAAGTGTATCACCCCAAGTTCAGTGTGGATTAACACTCCCAGTCCAGTAACTCCCAAGAGTCCACATAACAAGAAAGACAGCTGTTCTTCTACCAAAGTCATCATAAGATAACCAGATCCCTTTTAAAGGACAACAAAAAGTTGCCACATTGTGTGAACAATTTAAAGCACTGGCAAACTCATCGAAGGTAAGTGTACTCAGAAAAGAGGCAACACATAAATATGGGCGCTGATGGCTTTAGACTGATCTATATCCAAATTCTGTGGATTCAACGTTTGCCTTAGCGACCGTAAGCTAGGCTGCTGCCGACAATCAAGCCTTTGGATTCTAGCATGTTTATATGCTTCCTCTTTCCTTCTATTGGTAGTGAGAGTCCACGAAACCTTACTCTTGGGAATTACAACACCAGGCCACCAGGAGGAGGCAAATAAACCCTAATAGAGCTCTCAAATATCTCTTCTACTTCCCTTTCCCTCCCAGTAGTTCTTTGCCTTGTCAAGGAGAGTGCAAAGATAGAGGTATTCAGCTAAAATGAATGTTAAATTTGTGACTAATTCATTCTCAATTTCCCTCAGTGGATAGTTCTCAGAAGAGAGGGTATTGAAGAGTTGGCTGGTGCAATATAAACCTTTTCTGTAAAGTTTTCTGCACAGCAGCAGGCCACGGGTGTCGCTTGGAAGTTTCCAAGCCGCCTCCTGTTATAGCCACATGGCTGTGCTTATTTAGGATCCTTTCTGATGTTACAGCACAACACTTTTAATTCCACTGTTCTGTGTTGGTACTTACACAGACCATGGTGGTCAGGGGAGGTGAGATAAGTAACTCACCAGGAGTATTCTTCTTTCTAATCTAAATATGGAAATGCTTAGTAAGTACTCTTGGTCTCAAGCAATCCATTCTTTGCAGTATGACCCTAGTGGTTAACTCTTCATGCATAAGGTAAGTTTGTGCACAGTTAGAAGTTTGTGCATGTTTGTCTTTTTATTCACCTTACAGATGGTTTACTAGTATTGTGCACAGTGGGGACTATGTCTTTACACTACACTAGTAGTGTGGCATCTGCCTTACTTAAGATTATTGGGAGTATTTTGTTTTATAGGGCATATCTTTAATTTCCTTCCTGGCTCTGGTACCTCTTTGCTCCAGTAATGATACCCAGGCCGGTTCACTGAGAAAGTGGCGGTGGAAGTTCTGAGAGTGTTTCACGGATGGCTGTTGTTTTTACTGTGTCGAGGAGGGGGTTAACTGTTTCTTCCCCCACAGCAGAGCATTTGGCGCACATCCCTCCCCTTAATGCTGCATCAGGCGGATACGGATGCGCATTCTTTAGAGAAATACGGAGGCGCAACACTGTCTGCATAAACTTTCACTGCATTGTCACAGAGACCTTTAGGAGGGGGTGAGGCGCTTAAGGGGGGACAGAATTTTACAATTAGCGGCGCTTGCCAGATTGTGGTTAAAAATGTTTTGCCCATTATTGCTCTATAGTATAGCGGTGGCCTACTATTTATTTGAGTTACAGGGGAAACTTTCTTGTAAGTTTTCCTCTAAGATTTTCATTATTCATTGGGGTTTTTATTTTCACTATGGAGCAAATTTGGTCTGCTTACGCTAGTAATGGTGTCAGCTGAGGGCACTGTCATGGACATTATTATTTCTACCGACAAATTCTTGTTATGAAAGGCAGTGCAAATTTTTGCTCCTGCGCAGCTCTGGTACGCTTTAAGAGGTGTGGGTGCGAGGTACTTTAGAGTTTAAAGGGACAGTCTAGGTCAAAGTAAACTTTCATTATTCAGATAGAGCATGTAATTTTAAACAATTTTCCAATTTACTTTTATCACCAATTTTACTTTGTTCTCTTGGTATTCTTAGTTGAAAGCTTAACCTTGGAGGTTCATATGCTAATTTCTTAGACCTTGAAGCCCACCTCTTTCAGATTGCATTTTAACAGTTTTTCACCACTAGAGGGTGTTAGTTCACATATTTCATATAGATAACACTGTGCTCGTGCACGTGAAGTTATCTGGGAGCAGGCACTGATTGGCTAGACTGCAAGTCTGTCAAAAGAACTGAAAAAAGGGGCATTTTGCATAGGCTTAGATACAAGATAATCACAGAGGTTAAAAGTATATTATTATAACTGTGTTGGTTGTGCAAAACTGGGAAATGGGTAATAAAGGGATTATCTATCTTTTAAAACAATAAAAATTCTGGTGTAGACTGTCCCTTTAATAAGTGGTATCCCAGCATTGAAGGTAGTTATATCGGGTCCTCAATCTATAGCAGTGACTGCATTGCGGCAGGAGCTGGGTAGAGGACGGTCTATATAAATTGCGAACCTAAAAATCCAGCCAAGATGGCCGCCGTTCATGCTCCTGCACCACCAATCATGGTTTAAAATTATGGCCAGCTCTGCACAGGTAGATATTATTGGCCTATTGACTGAGTATTCTTTGGCTCTGGTATGCAAGGCAATCCAAGAACTTTGTGTTCCATGCAATGGAGCTGTTTTCAAGCATGACCGCTCACCTGCCCAGCTGACTCCAATCAGGCTCTAAAAGACTTTTAAAAGTATTATTGAATGCTATTTCTTATGAGAAGCATATATAAATTCCCAAATATTGCTATAATTAATTTATAAGCCTCCAAAAAGATAAATATTAGCAGGAACTCCTGACATGTACATCCTGTCGCTTCGGTAGTTGGCTCCGCCGCTCAGAATGTAATTTCTTATTATCCCTCTACTAGATTTCCTGATTTGTCTAAGTCTGTTAAGCTGAACGTTTCCAGCTCTTGCTTCTTTTTATTTCTTTCATGTAATTAGCAAGAGTCCATGAGCTAGTGACGTATGGGATATACATTCCTACCAGGAGGGGAAAAGTTTCCCAAACCTTAAAATGCCTATAAATACACCCCTCACCACACCCACAGTTCAGTTTTACAAAGTTTGCCTCCCATGGAGGTGGTGAAGTTTGTGCTAGATTTCTACGTTGATATGCGCTTCGCAGCAGGCTGAAGCCCAGTTTTCCTCTCAGAGTGCAGTGAATGTCAGAGGGATGTGAAGAGAGTATTGCCTATTTGAATACAATGGTCTTCCTCTAGGGGATCTATTTCATAGGTTCTCTGTTATCGGTCGTAGAGATTTCTTCTCCTACCTCCCTTTTCAGATCGACGATATACTCTTATATACCATTACCTCTACTGATTCTCGTTTCAGTACTGGTTGGTTTATATCTATTATATGTAGATGAGTGACTTAGGGGAAGTAAGTCTTATTTTATTTATGACACTCTAAGCTATGGTTGGGCACTTTTTATGTAAAGTTCTAAATATATGTTTTAAACTTATATTTGCCATGATTCAGGATATTCAGTATTCCTTCTTTCAGACTGTCAGTTTCATTTTTTTGGGAAAATGCTTATGAATTAATATTTTTTCTTACCTTAAAAATATTCAATTTGACTTTTTTCCTTGTGGGCTGTTAGGCTCGCGAGGGCAGAAAATGCTTTAATTTATTTAGTCATTTTTGGCGCAAAATTTTTGTAATGGTTCATGGTTGCTTAATTTTTTGACGCATGTGTGTTAGACGTTTATTTGCCCCACAAAATGTGGGCGTCATTCTTGGCGCCAAAAAATGTGGGCGTTATACTTAGCGCCACTTTTTTTCACATTATTTAAGTCTCATTTTTTTGTTGCTTCTGGTTACTAGAGGCTTGTTTGTTTTGCATTTTTTTCCCATTCCTGAAACTGTCATTTAAGGAATTTGATAATTTTGCTTTATATGTTGTTTTTTTCTATTACATATTGCAAGATATTTCAAACACTGTTCCTGTATCAAGAAATGCTGAGGGATTCCTGTTGACTGATATCAGTCCTACCAAAGCTAAGTTAATTTATTTTAATGTTATGAATGTTTATCTTTAGCTATGGTTTGTAATAAGTTATCATGATAAACTTTTACATGCAGAATACATTAGTATTTATGCTTTATATATTTGTATTCTTTTTACATCTTATGTACAAGATATACTTAGAAAGGCTTTGTCTGACATCCCGCCTTCTAATAAAATTTTTAGGTCTTTTTCAAACTTCTTTTTTTAGTTGATGAAGTTTCAAATGACCAACAACATAATGAATTATCCTTCTCTGATGGTGTTTTTTCTCATTCAGAATTTTTCTTCATCAGATATTGACACTAACAAATCTACTTTTTTATTTTTTAATAGAGTACATTTGTTCTTTCTTCAAAAGGTGTTGATTATTTTGGATATTGAAGTAACTAGTTCTTTTGATTTTAAAGACTAGCTAACATTTAAATTCTGCTTATTTATCTTCTGTGGTTTCTTCAGAGGTTTCTTTCCAGTTCCTTATACTAGGGAATGGAATAGGCTGAGAATTTTCTTTTAGTCCTTATTTAAGGTTTTTAAATTGTATTCTTTGCCGGCATTTAGTTTTCAGTTTTGAGGAAAGATTCCCCAAGTTAATGGGGCTATCTCTACTCCTGCTAAATATACTATTATTCTTATAGCAAATAGTATTTATTTTTTTCCTTCAGATGGTTGTATCTTATTTAATGAAAATTATTTTCAGGTACTTTTCTTAGACCTGTAATTTATTTGGCTGATGTTGCAATTGCTTCATCTTTCTGGTTGGATACTTTTTGATCAAGTATCGGATTATGATTTGTTTAGCATTGTTAAAAGGACAAACTCTACTACTCATTTGAAGTTCAGACTAAGTGCTATTGCATTGTCTTGTTATCTTGCATTTGTTGATTGTGCAAGTCCAGTGTGTTGACTGGTCCTTTAACTTGATTAACATGCTAATAATTTCATTTGTGTTGTCATTTTATTAAATATTTCTTTCATGTAATTAGCAAGAGTCCATGAGCTAGTGACGTATGGGATATACATTCCTACCAGGAGGGGCAAAGTTTCCCAAACCTTAAAATGCCTATAAATACACCCCTCACCACACCCACAATTCAGTTTTACAAACTTTGCCTCCGATGGAGGTGGTGAAGTAAGTTTGTGCTAGATTCTACGTTGATATGCGCTCCGCAGCAAGTTGGAGCCCGGTTTTCCTCTCAGCGTGCAGTGAATGTCAGAGGGATGTGAGGAGAGTATTGCCTATTTGAATGCAGTGATCTCCTTCTACGGGGTCTATTTCATAGGTTCTCTGTTATCGGTCGTAGAGATTCATCTCTTACCTCCCTTTTCAGATCGACGATATACTCTAATATATACCATTACCTCTGCTGATTCTCGTTTCAGTACTGGTTTGGCTTTCTACAAACATGTAGATGAGTGTCCTGGGGTAAGTAAATCTTATTTTCTGTGACACTCTAAGCTATGGTTGGGCACTTTGTTTATAAAGTTCTAAATATATGTATTCAAACATTTATTTGCCTTGACTCAGAATGTTCAACTTTCCTTATTTTTCAGACAGTCAGTTTCATATTTGGGATAAATGCATTTGTTTCAATCATTTTTTCTTACCTTAAAAAATTTGACTTTTTCCCTGTGGGCTGTTAGGCTCGCGGGGGCAGAAAATGCTTCATTTTATTGCGTCATTCTTGGCGCGGACTTTTTTGGCGCAAAATTTTTTTTTTCTGTTTCCGGCGTCATACGTGTCGCCGGAAGTTGCGTCATTTTTTTACGTTTTTTTGCGTCAAAAATGTCGGCGTTCCGGATGTGGCGTCATTTTTGGCGCCAAGAGCATTTAGGCGCCAAATAATGTGGGCGTCTTTTTTGGCGCTAAAAAATATGGGCGTCATTTTTGTCTCCACATTATTTAAGTCTCATTATTTATTGCTTCTGGTTGCTAGAAGCTTGTTCACTGGCATTTTTTTCCCATTCCTGAAACTGTCATTTAAGGAATTTGATCAATTTTGCTTTATATGTTGTTTTTTTTCTTTTACATATTGCAAGATGTTCCACGTTGCAACTGAGTCAGAAGATACTTCAGGAAAATCACTGCACAGTGCTGGAGCTACCAAGCTAAGTGTATCTGCTATAAACTTTTGGTATCTGTTTCTCCAGCTGTTATTTGTATTGCATGTCATGTCAAACTTATTAATGCAGATAAAATTTCCTTTAGTACTGTTACATTACCTGTTGCTGTTCCGTCAACATCTAATTTTCAGAGTGTTCCTGATAACATAAGAGATTTTATTTTTTAAATCCATTAAGAAGGCTATGTCTGTTATTTCTCCTTCTAGTATACATAAAAGTCTTTTAAAACTTCTCTTTTTTCAGATGAATTTTTTAATGAACATCATCATTCTGATACTGATAATGCTTCTTCTGGTTCAGAGGTTTCTGTCTCAGAGGTTGATGCTGATAAATCTTTGTATTTGTTCAAGATGGAATTTATTCGTTCTTTACTTAAAGAAGTGTTATTTGCATTAGAAATAGAGGATTCTGGTCCTCTTGATACTAAATGTAAACGTTTAAATAAGGTTTTTAAATCTCCTGTAGTTATTCCAGAAGTGTTTTATCTCCCTGATGCTATTTCTGAAGTAATTTCCAGGGAATGGAATAATTTGGGTAATTTATTTACTCCTTTTAGACGTTTAAGCAAATTATATCCTGTGCCATCTGACAGATTAGAGTTTTTTGGGACAAAAATCCCTAAGGTTATGGGACTGTCTCTACTCCTACTAATGTACTACTATTCCTACGGCAAATAGTACTTAATTTAAGGATCCTTTAGATAGGAAAATTGAATCCTTTCTAAGAAAAGCTTCCTTATGTTCAGGTAATTTTCTTAGACCTGCTATATTTTTAGCGGATGTTGCTGCAGCTTCAACTTTTTGGTTAGAAGCTTTAGCGCAACAAGTAACAGATCATAATTTTATAGCATTATTATTATTCTATAACATGCTAATAATTTTATTGGTGATACCATCTTTTGATATCATTAGAGTTGATGTCAGGTATATGTCTCTAGCTATTTTAGCTAGAAAAGCTTTATGGATTAAACTTGGAATGCTGACATGTCTTCTAAGTCAACTTTGCTTTCCCTTTCTTTCCAGGGTAAATAATCATTTTCGTTCCTTTCCTCACAACAAGGAACAAAAGCCTGATCCTTCATCCTCAGGAGCGGTATCAGTTTGGAAACTATTTCCAGTTTGGAATATATCCAAGCCTTATAGAAACCTATAGCCAGCTCCTAAGTACCTATGAAGGTGCGGCCCTTATTCCAGCTCAGCTGGTATGGGGCAGATTACGTTTTCTTCAAAGAAATTTGGATCAATTCCGTTCTTAATCTCTGGTTTCAGAAACATTGTTTCAGAAAGGTACAGAATTGGCTTCAAGTTAAGGCCTCCTGCTAAGAGATTCTTTTCTTTCCCGTGTCCCAGTTAACACAGCAAAGGCTCAGCATTTCTGAAATGTGTTTCAGATCTAGAGTTGGCTGGAGTATTTATGCCAGTTCCAGTTCTGGAACAGGGGCTGGGGTTTTATTTTATCTCTTTATTGTACCAAAGAAGGTCAATTCCTTCAGACCAGTTCCGGATCTATCATTATTGAATCATTATGTTAGGATACCAACATTCAAGATGGTTACTGTAGGACTATCCTGCCTTTTGTTTAGCAAGGGCATTATATGTCTACAATAGATTTACAGGATGTGTATCTGCATATTCCGATTCATCCAGATCACTTTTAGTGTCTGAGATTCTCTTTTTAGACAAGCATTACCAGTTTTGTAGGCTACCGTTTGGCCTAGCCTCAGTTCCAAGAATTTTTTTCAAAGGTTCTCGGTGCCCTTCTTTCTGTAATCAGAGAATAGGGTTTTGGTATTTCCTTATTTGGACGATATCTTGGTACTTGCTCAGTCTTCTCATTTTCGAAGAATATCATACGAATAGACTTGTGTTGTTTCTTCAAGTTCATGGTTGGAGGATCAATTTACCAATCAGTTCATTGATTCCTCAGACAAGGGTAACCTTTTTAGGTTTCTAGATAAATTCAGTGTCTATGACTCTGTCCTTGTCAGACAGGAGAAGTTTAACATTGATATCAGCTTGTCAAAACCTTCAGTCACAATCATTCCCTTTGGTAGCCTTATGCATGGAAATGTTGGGTCTTAGGACTGCCGCATTAGATGCGATCTCCTTTGCTCGTTTTCACATGCGACCTCTTCAGCTCTGTATGCTGAACCAATGGTGCAGGGATTACTCAAAGATATCTCAATTTATATCTTTAAAATGATTTTACGACACTCTCTGACATGGTGGACAGATCACCATTGTTTAGTTCAGGGGGCTTCTTTGTTCGTCCGACCTGGACTATAATCTCAACAGATGCAAGTCTTACAGGTTGGGGAGCTGTGTGGGGGTATCTGACGGCACAAGGGGTTTGGGAATCTCAGGAGGTGAGATTTCCGATCAATATTTTGGAACTCCGTGCAATTTTCAGAGCTCTTCAGTCTTGGCCTCTTCTGAAGAGAGAGTTGTTCATTTGTTTTCAGATAGACAATGTCACAACTGTGGCATACATCAATCATCAAGGAGGGACTCACAGTCCTCTGGCTATGAAAGAAGTATCTCGAATTTTGGTTTGGGCGGAATCCAGCTCCTGTCTAATCTCTGCGGTTCATATCCCAGGTATGGACAATTGGAAAGCGGATTATCTCAGTCGCCAAACGTTGCATCCGGGCGAATGGTCTCTTCACCCAGAGGTATTTCTTCAGATTGTTCAAATGTGGGAACTTCCAGAAATAGATCTGATGGCTTCTCATTTAAACAAAAAAAAAAAAACTTCCCAGGTATCTGTCCAGATCCCGGGATCCTCAGGCGGAGGCAGTGGATGCATTATCACTTCCTTGGAAGTATCATCCTGTCTATATCTTTCCGCCTCTAGTTCTTCTTCCAAGAGTAATCTCCAAGATTCTGAAGGAATGCTCGTTCTGCTGGTAGCTCCGGCATGGCCTCACAGGTTTTGGTATGCGGATCTTGTCCGGATGGCCTCTTGCCAACCGTGGACTCTTCCGTTAAGACCAGACCTTTTGTCTCAAGGTCCTTTTTTCCATCAGGATCTGAAATCCTTAAATTTAAAGGTATGGAGATTGAACGCTTGATTCTTGGTCATAGAGGTTTCTCTGACTCTGTGATTAATATGTTACAGGCTCGTAAATCTGTATCCAGAGAGATATATTAAAGAGTCTGGAAGACTTGTATTTCTTGGTGTCTTTCTCATCATTTTTCTTGGCATTCTTTTAGAATACCGAGAATATTACAGTTTCTTCAGGATGCTTTAGATAAGGGTTTGTCCGCAAGTTCCTTGAAAGGTCAAATCTCTGCTCTTTCTGTTCTTTTTCACAGAAAGATTGCTATTCTTCCTGATATTCATTGTTTTGTACAAGCTTTGGTTCGTATAAAGCCTGTCATTAAGTCAATTTCTCCTCCTTGGAGTTTGAATTTGGTTCTGGGGGCTCTTCAAGCTCCTCCATTTGAACCTATGCATTCATTGGATATTAAATTACTTTCTTGGAAAGTTTTGTTCCTTTTGGCCATCTCTTCTGCCAGAAGAGTTTCTGGATTATCTGCTCTTTCTTGCGAGTCTCCTTTTCTGATTTTTCATCAGGATAAGGCGGTGTTGCGAACTTCTTTTGAATTTTTTACCTAAGTTGTGAATTCCAACAACATTAGTAGAGACATTGTGGTTCCTTCATTATGTCCTAATCCTAAGAATTCTAAGGAGAAATCGTTGCATTCTTTGGATGTTATTAGAGCTTTGAAATATTATGTTGAAGCTACTAAGTCTTTCCGAAAGACTTCTAGTTTATTTGTTATCTTTTCCGGTTTTAGAAAGGCCAGAAAGCTTCTGCCATTTCTTTGGCATCTTGGTTGAAATCTTTAATTCATCTTGCCTATGTTGAGTCGGGTAAGACTCCGCCTCATAGGATTACAGCTCATTCTACTAGCTCAGTTTCTACTTCCTGGGCGTTTAGGAATGAAGCTTCGGTTGATCAGATTTGCAAAGCGGCAACTTGGTCCTCTTTGTATACTTTTACCAAATTCTACCATTTTGTTGTATTTTCTTCTTCTGAAGCAGTTTTTGGTAGAAAAGTACTTCAGGCAGCGGTTTCAGTTTGAATCTTCTGCTTATGTTTTTCATTAAACTTTATTTTGGGTGTGGATTATTTTCAGCAGGAATTGGCTGTCTTTATTTTATCCCTCCCTCTCTAGTGACTCTTGCGTGGAAAGATCCACATCTTGGGTAGTCATTATCCCATACGTCACTAGCTCATGGACTCTTGCTAATTACATGAAAGAAAACATAATTTATGTAAGAACTTACCTGATAAATTCATTTCTTTCATATTAGCAAGAGTCCATGAGGCCCGCCCTTTTTTGTGGTGGTTATGATTTTTTTGTATAAAGCACAATTATTCCAATTCCTTATTTTATATGCTTTCGCACTTTTTTCTTATCACCCCACTTCTTGGCTATTCGTTAAACTGAATTGTGGGTGTGGTGAGGGGTGTATTTATAGGCATTTTAAGGTTTGGGAAACTTTGCCCCTCCTGGTAGGAATGTATATCCCATACGTCACTAGCTCATGGACTCTTGCTAATATGAAAGAAATGAATTTATCAGGTAAGTTCTTACATAAATTATGTTTTTCGCAAATGAGGTTTAATCTATGTCTTTAGCTATTTTAGCTAGAAGAACTTTGTGATTTCAATCTTGGAATGCTAATTTGATTTCTAAAATCCATATTTCTTTTTTTCCAAGATAATCAATTATTTGGTTCATAATTGGATTCAATTCTTTAACTGTTACTCTGGGCTTCAAGATTGAGTTCTAAGACTAAAACTTTAAGCTTATATTAGTTTTCGGTTCTTACTAAGGAACGGAATCCTGAATTCTTCCCCAAGTAACATGTTTATAATTGGAAGTTTTTTTTGTTTGTTTTTTTTTCTTCATTTAATTAAGCCTTTTAAAAGTTCAAAGTCAGCTCCCCAAATTTGCTTGTAGGTGCGGTTCTTATTCCAGCTTGGCTGGTAAGGGGCAGGTTAAGACTTTTTTGAAATTTGTTTGGTTCTATTCGGTCCAAACGTCTTAGACTTTGGGTACAGAATAGGATTCAGAGTAAAAACGTCTGTGAGAAGTCTTTTTTCGCTATCATATTCCAGCTATTCCAGTAAGACTAACACTTTCCTGAAGTGTGTTTCAGACCTATATGTTTTGGGTACTGGTGAAGTGCGGCTGGTCACCCATTGGGGCTCAAGCGCTGCTCAGACCTGGAGTTTTCTGGGGTATTTATTCCAGTTTCATTTTAGGAACTGGGTTTTGGGGTTTTATTCAAGACTATTCATTGTTCCAAAGATAGAAAATCTTTTTGAATTGTCATATAAGTGTACCATCTTTTAGAATGGTGTTTATATGGTCTATTCTGCCTTTTTGGTCAGTGATGGCATTATTTGTTTACAATACAATAGATGCATATCTTCATTTTCTGTTTTTTAATTCAGATTATTTTTATTTTCTGAGATTCTCTTTTTTTGTCAAAGCATTACCAATTTGTTGCTTTTCCTTCTGGTCTAGCGACAGCTCTAAGAATCTTTTCAAGGTTCTCAGTGTTCCTTATTTGGACGGTATCGTGGTACTGGCTCAGTCTTTTCGTTCTGCGGAATCTCATACGATTCAACTTTGTTGTTTCTTCAAGACATGGTTAGACATGATTCCTCTCAAGGGTCACCTTTTTTAGGTTTCCAGATAGATTGTGTCAATGTTTTTGTCTCTAACAGACAAGTGACAAGTTTATTGGGTTCCGTTTGTCGGAACCTTTAGTCTCTATTATTTCCTTTAAGTTGCTATATATGCATGGACGTTTTAGGTTTCATGGCTGCAGCAATGGATTCGATTCCCTTTGCTCATTTCATAGGAAACCTTTTTAGTTTTTTATGCTGAATAATGGTGCAGGGATTCTAGGATATCACTTTTTATATCTTTGAATCCTAATGTTTAACTATCTTTGATTCGGTGGTTAAGATCACCATCATTTAGTTCTACAGGTCTCTTCGGTTCTTTCAACCTGGACCATGATCTCTACAGATGTGAGTCTTTTAGGTTGGGAGGCTGTCTGAGGATCTCTGTCAGCACAAGGGGTTTGGAAATCTCAGGAGGCAAGATTACCATTTGATATTTTGGAACTCCGTGCATTCTCAGACTTCTTCAGTTGGTTTCTTTTTGAAGAAGAGACGTTTGTTTTTTCAGACAGACAATGTCACAACTGTGGCGTATGTCAATCATCAGGGTGGGACTATCAGTCCTTAGGCTGTGACAGAAGTATCTCGGATATTTGCTTGGGCTAAATCCAGCTCCTATCTAATTTCTGTGGTCTTTTTCCCAGGTATAGACAATTGGGAAGCGGATTATCTCTGTTAATCAAGCTTTACATCCGGGAGAAGGGTCTCTTTACCCAGATATGTTTTTCAATTTTTCAGATGTGAGGGCTTCCAGAAATAGATCTGATGGCATCTCATCTAAAAAAGGAACTTCCCAGGGGCCTATTCAGGTCCGGGGATCCTCAGGCGGAAGTAGTGTATGCATTGACACTTCCTTGGAATTATCAATCTGCCTATATTTTTTCATCTCTGGTTCTTCTTTTTAGAGTGATTTTCAAAATTATCAGAGAGCAATCTTTGGTGTGGCTGGTGGCTCCTGCATGGCGACACAGGTTTTGGTATATGGTTCTTGTTCGGATGTCCAGTTGCCGATCTTGACTACTTCCATTAAGGCCAGACCTTATATCTTAACATTCGTTTTTTTCATCAGGAATTCAAATTATTAATTTGATGGTATGTAAATTTAACTCTTAGTACTTAGTCATAGAAGTATCTCTGACTCAGTGATTAATACTATGTTACAGGCTCGTAAATCTGTGTCTAGTAGGATTTATTATCGAGTTTGGAAGATTTACATCTCATGATGCTCTTCTTATGAATTCTCTTGGCATTATTTTAGAATTCCTAGGTTTTTATAGTTTCTTCATAAGGTTTTGTCTGCATGTTCCTTGAAAGGACAAATCTCTGCTTTTCCTGTGCTGTTTCACAGTAAGAATTGCAAAATCTTTCTGATATTCATTGTTTTGTTCAGGCTTTGGTTCGTATCAAGCTTGTCATTAAGCCAATTTCTCCTCCTTGGAGTCTTAATTTGGTTCTGAAGGCTTACAGGCTCTTCTGTTTGAGCATATGCTTTCTTTGGACATTTATTACTTTCATGGAAAGTATTGTTCTTTTTAGACATCTCTTCAGCTAGAACAGTTTTTGAATTTTCTGTTCTTTCTTGTGAATCTCCTTTTTCTGATTTTTCATCTGGATAAGGTGGTTTTTGCTGTCATTTCAATTTTTACCTAAAGTTGTGAATTCTAACAACATTAGTAGAGGAATTATTGTCCCTTCCTTGTGTCCTAATCCTAAGAATTCTTTGGTAAAATTCTTACATTTTTTGGATGTGGTAAGAGTTTTGAAATATTATGTTGAAGCTACTCAGATTTCAGACAGACTTCTAGTCTGTTATCTTTTCTGGTTTTACGAAAGGTCAGAAGGCTTCTGTCATTTCTTTGGCATCTTGGTTAAAGCTTTTGATTCATCATGCTTATTTGGAGTCGGGTTAATCTGTTGATCAGATTTGCAAAGCAATAACTTTGTCTTCTTTGCATACTTTTACTAAATTCTACCATTTTGATGTTTTCTCTTCCTCAGAAGCAGTTTTTGGTAGAATAGTACTTCGGGCAGCTGTTTCAGTTTGATTCTTCTGCTTATAATTTCAGTTTTTTTCATTATAGAAATTGAAACTTTTGATTTGGGTAGTGGATTAATTTTTCAGCGGAATTGGCTGTCTTTTTTATCCCTCCCTCTCTAGTGACTCTTGCGTGGAAGTTCCACATATTGGGTATCTGCTATCCCATACGTCACTAGCTCATGGACTTGCTAATTACATGAAAGAAAACATAATTTATGTAAGAACTTACCTGATAAATTCATTTCTTTCATATTAGCAAGAGTCCATGAGGCCCACCCTTTTTGTGGTGTTTATGATTTTTTTTGTATAAAGCACAATTATTCCAATTCCTTATTTCTCTTGTTAAGTGTATCCAGTCCACGGATCATCCATTACTTGTGGGATATTCTCCTTCCCAACAGGAACTTGCAAGAGGATCACCCACAGCAGAGCTGCTATATAGCTCCTCCCCTCACTGCCATATCCAGTCATTCTCTTGCAACTCTCAACAAAGATGGAGGTCGTAAGAGGACTGTGGTGTTTTATACTTAGTTTATTTCTTCAATCAAAAGTTTGTTATTTTTAAATGGTACCGGAGTGTACTGTTTATCTCAGGCAGTATTTAGAAGAAGAATCTGCCTGCGTTTTCTATGATCTTAGCAGAAGTAACTAAGATCCTTTGCTGTTCTCACATATTCTGAGGAGTGAGGTAACTTCAGAGGGGGAATAGCGTGCAGGTTTTCCTGCAATAAGGTATGTGCAGTTAAAATATTTTTCTAGGGATGGAATTTGCTTGAAAATGCTGCTGATACAGAAGTAATGTAAGTAAAGCCTTAAATGCAGTGATAGCGACTGGTATCAGGCTTATTAATAGAGATACATACTCTTATAAAAGTGTATTTTAAAACATTTGCTGGCATGTTTAAATCGTTTTTTATATATGTTTGGTGATTAAACTTATTGGGGCCTAGTTTTTTTCCACATGGCTGGCTTGAATTTTGCCTAGAAACAGTTCCTTGAGGCTTTCCACTGTTGTAATATGAGTGGGAGGGGCCTATTTTAGCGCTTTTTTGCGCAGCAAAAATTAGACACAGACATCCAGCTTCTTCCTGCATGATCCAGGACTTCTCTGAAGGGCTCAAAAGGCTTCAAAAGTCGTATTGAGGGAGGTAAAAGCCACAGTAGAGCTGTGGCAGTTGTTGTGACTGTTTAAAAAACGTTTGTCATTTGTTATTCTGTTTTTGGTATTAAGGGGTTAATCATCCATTTGCAAGTGGGTGCAATGCTCTGCTAACTTGTTACATACACTGTAAAAATTTCGTTAGTGTAACTGCCTTTTTTCACTGTTATTTCAAATTTGGACAATTTGTGTTTCTTAAAGGCGCAGTAACGTTTTTTATATTGCTTGTAAACTTGTTTTAAGTGTTTTCCAAGCTTGCTAGTCTCATTGATAGTCTGTTTAAACATGTCTGATACAGAGGAACCTACTTTTTCATTATGTTTGAAAGCCATGGTGGAGCCCCATAGGAGAATGTGTACTAAATGTATTGATTTCACCTTAAACAGTAAAGATCAGTCTTTATCTATAAAAGAATTATCACCAGAGGGTTCAGTCGAGGGGGAAGTTATGCCGACTAACTCTCCCCACATGTCAGACCCTTCGCCTCCCGCTCAGGGGACGCACGCTAATATGGCGCCAATTTCATCAGGGACGCCCATAGCGATTACCTTGCAGGACATGGCTGCAATCGTGAATAATACCCTGTCAGAGGTATTATCTAGATTGCCTGAATTAAGAGGCAAGCGCGATAGCTCTGGGGTTAGGAGAGATACAGAGCGCGCAAATGCTGTAAGAGCCATGTCTGATACTGCGTCACAGTATGCAGAACATGAGGACGGAGAGCTTCAGTCTGTGGGTGACATCTCTGACTCGGGGAAACCTGATTCAGAAATTTCCAATTTTAAATTTAAGCTTGAGAACCTCCGTGTATTGCTTGGGGAGGTATTAGCTGCTCTGAATGACTGTAACACAGTTGCAATTCCAGTGAAATTGTGTAGGCTGGATAGATACTATGCGGTGTACTGACGTTTTTCCTATACCTAAAAGGCTTACAGAAATTATTAGCAACGAGTGGGATAGACCCGGTGTGCCCTTTTCCCCACCTCCTATATTTAGAATTTTTTTTCCAATAGACGCCACTACACGGGACTTATGGCAGACGGTCCCTAAGGTGGAGGGAGCAGTTTCTACTTTAGCAAAGCGTACCACTATCCTGGTTGAGGACAGTTGTGCTTTTTCAGATGCAATGGATAAAAAATTGGAGGGTTACCTTAAGAAAATGTTTATTCAACAAGGTTTTATTTTACAGCCCCTTGCATGCATTGCGCCTGTCACTGCTGCGGCGGCATTCTGGTTTGAGGCCCTGGAAGAGGCCATCCATACAGCTCCATTGGATGAAATTATTGACAAGCTTAGAACGCTTAAGCTAGCTAACTCATTTTTTCTGATGCCATTGTTCATTTGACTAAACTAACGACTAAGAATTCCGGATTCGCCATCCAGGCGCGTAGGGCGCTATATCTTAAAACCTGGTTAGCTGACGTCACTTCAAAGTCTAAGTTACTCAACATTCCTTTCAAGGGGCAGACCTTATTCGGGCCTGGCTTGAAGGAAATTATTGCTGACATTACTGGAGGCAAGGGTCATAGCCTTCCTCAGGACAGGGCCAAATCAAAGGCCAAACAGTCTAATTTTCGTGCCTTTCGAAATTTCAAGGCAGGAGCAGCATCAACTTCCTCCGCTTCAAAACAAGAGGGAACTGTTGCTCATTCCAGACAGGCCTGGAAACCTAACCAGTCCTGGAACAAGGGCAAGCAGGCCAGAAAGCCTGCTGCTGCCCCCAAGACAGCATGAAGGAACAGCCCCCTATCCGGAAACGGATCTAGTGGGGGGCAGACTTTCTCTCTTCGCCCAGGCGTGGGCAAGAGATGTTCAGGATCCCTGGGCGTTGGAGATCATATCTCAGGGATATCTTCTGGACTTCAAAGCTTCTCCTCCACAAGGGAGATTTCATCTTTCAAGGTTATCAGCAAACCAGATAAAGAAAGAGGCATTCCTAAGCTGTGTGCAAGACCTCCTAGTAATGGGAGTGATCCATCCAGTTCCGCGGACGGCACAGGGACAGGGGTTTTATTCAAATCTGTTTGTGGTTCCCAAGAAAGAGGGAACCTTCAGACCAATCTTGGATCTAAAGATCTTAAACAAATTCCTCAGAGTTCCATCATTCAAAATGGAAACTATTCGGACCATCCTACCCATGATCCAAGAGGGTCAGTACATGACCACAGTGGACTTAAAGGATGCCTACCTTCACATACCGATTCACAAAGATCATCATTGGTTCCTAAGGTTTGCCTTTCTAGACAGGCATTACCAATTTGTAGCTCTTCCCTTCGGGTTGGCCACAGCCCCGATAATTTTTACAAAGGTTCTGGGCTCACTTCTGGCAGTTCTAAGACCGCGAGGCATAGCGGTGGCTCCTTATCTAGACTACATCCTGATACAGGCGTCAAACTTTCAAATTGCCAAGTCTCATACAGAGATAGTTCTGGCATTTCTGAGGTCGCATGGGTGGAAAGTGAACGTGGAAAAGAGTTCTCTATCCCCACTCACAAGAGTCTCCTTCCTAGGGACTCTTATAGATTCTGTAGAGATGAAAATTTACCTGACGGAGTCCAGGTTATCAAAACTTCTAAATGCTTGCCGTGTCCTTCATTCCATTCCACGTCCGTCAGTGGCGCTCAGTTCATGGAAGTAATCGGCTTAATGGTAGCGGCAATGGACATAGTGCCATTTGCGCGCCTGCATCTCAGACCGCTGCAATTATGCATGCTAAGTCAGTGGAATGGGGATTACTCAGATTTGTCCCCTCTACTAAATCTGAATCAAGAGACCAGAGATTCTCTTCTCTGGTGGCTATCTCGGGTCCATCTGTCCAAGGGGATGACCTTTCGCAGGCCAGATTGGACGATTGTAACAACAGATGCCAGCCTTCTAGGTTGGGGCGCAGTCTGGAACTCCCTGAAGGCTCAGGGATCGTGAACTCAGGAGGAGAAACTCCTCCCAATAAATATTCTGGAGTTAAGAGCAATATTCAATGCTCTTCTAGCTTGGCCTCAGTTAGCAACCCTGAGGTTCATCAGATCTCAGTCGGACAACATCACGACTGTGGCTTACATCAACCATCAAGGGGGAACCAGGAGTTCCCTAGCGATGTTAGAAGTCTCAAAGATAATTCGCTGGGCAGAGTCTCACTCTTGCCACCTGTCAGCTATCCACATCCCAGGCGTAGAAAACTGGGAGGCGGATTTTCTAAGTCGTCAGACTTTTCATCCGGGGGAGTGGGAACTCCATCCGGAGGTGTTTGCTCAACTGATCCATCATTGGGGCAAGCCAGAACTGGATCTCATGGCGTCTCGCCAGAACGCCAAGCTTCCTTGTTACGGATCCAGGTCCAGGGACCCGGGAGCGACGCTGATAGATGCTCTAGCAGCTCCATGGTTCTTCAACCTGGCTTATGTGTTTCCACCGTTTCCTCTGCTCCCTCGACTGATTGCCAAAATCAAGCAGGAGAGAGCATCAGTGATTCTGATAGCGCCTGCGTGGCCACGCAGGACCTGGTATGCAGACCTAGTGGACATGTCATCCTTTCCACCATGGACTCTGCCTCTGAGGCAGGACCTTCTAATACAAGGTCCTTTCAATCATCCAAATCTAATTTCTCTGAGACTGACTGCATGGAGATTGAACGCTTGATTCTATCAAGGCGTGGCTTCTCCGAGTCAGTCATTGATTCCTTAATACAGGCACGAAAGCCTGTCACCAGGAAAATCTACCATAAGATATGGCGTAAATATCTTTATTGGTGTGAATCCAAGAATTACTCATGGAGTAAGGTTAGGATTCCTAGGATATTGTCCTTTCTCCAAGAGGGTTTGGACAAAGGATTATCAGCTAGTTCTTTAAAAGGACAGATCTCTGCTGTCTATTCTTTTGCACAAGCGTCTGGCAGAGGTTCCAGACGTCCAGGCATTTTGTCAGGCTTTGGTTAGAATTAAGCCTGTGTTTAAAACTGTTGCTCCCCCGTGGAGCTTAAACTTGGTTCTTAAAGTTCTTCAAGGAGTTCCGTTTGAACCCCTTCATTCCATTGATATTAATCTTTTATCTTGGAAAGTTCTGTTTTTGATGGCTATTTCCTCGGCTCGAAGAGTCTCTGAGCTATCTGCCTTACAATGTGATTTTCCTTATCTGATTTTTCATGCAGATAAGGTAGTTCTGCGTACCAAACCTGGGTTTTTACCTAAGGTGGTTTCTAACAAGAATATCAATCAAGAGATTGTTGTTCCATCATTGTGTCCTAATCCTTCTTCAAAGAAGGAACATCTTTTACATAATCTGGACGTAGTCCGTGCCTTGAAGTTTTACTTACAAGCTACTAAAGATTTTCGCCAAACATCTTCCCTGTTTGTCGTTTACTCTGGACAGAGGAGAGGTCAAAAAGCTTCGTCAACCTCTTTCCTTTTGGCTTCGGAGCATAATTCGCCTAGCCTATGAGACTGCTGGACAGCAGCCCCCTGAAAGGATTACAGCTCATTCTACTAGAGCTGTGGCTTCCACCTGGGCCTTTAAAAATGAGGCCTCTGTTGAACAGATTGGCAAGGCTGCGACTTGGTCTTCGCTTCACACCTTTTCAAAATTTTTCAAATTTGATACTTTTGCTTCTTCGGAAGCTGTTTTTGGGAGAAAGGTTCTTCAGGCAGTGGTTCCTTCCGTTTAATCCTGCCTTGTCCCTCCCATCATCCGTGTACTTTAGCTTTGGTATTGGTATCCCACAAGTAATGGATGATCCGTGGACTGGATACACTTAACAAGAGAAAACATAATTTATGCTTACCTGATAAATTTATTTCTCTTGTAGTGTATCCAGTCCACGGCCCGCCCTGTCCTTTTAAGGCAGGTCTAAATTTTAATTAAACTACAGTCACCACTGCACCCTATGGTTTCTCCTTTCTCGTCTTGTTTCGGTCGAATGACTGGATATGGCAGTGAGGGGAGGAGCTATATAGCAGCTCTGCTGTGGGTGATCCTCTTGCAACTTCCTGTTGGGAAGGAGAATATCCCACAAGTAATGGATGATCCGTGGACTGGATACACTACAAGAGAAATACATTTATCAGGTAAGCATAAATTATGTTTTTTGATGCTTTTGCTCCTTTCTTATCACCCCACTTCTTGGCTATTCGTTAAACTGAATTGTGGGTAGAGCTGCGCATCTTCACCTGTCTCACGATTCGATTACGATTATCATCGTAACGATTCGATTCTACGATGCATCGCGATTACTGCACTATTTCTGCCCATTTTTTACATTTTTTCAGAAAAAAAAATTCAAGCAGTCAAAATATTGAAATAAGCTCTTTTTTTTATTTTATTAGCTCAAAAAAGGACACTCTTCCTGTGGCAAAGTCTGAACACAACAGACAACAACAGTTTATAGAACAGTAAATACTAAATGGCAATTGTTGTATTGGTTTGGAAACAATATTATGGCATCAAACTGTAGTTACAGAGTACGTAGTGTAAAAAGTGCAGTACTCGCAGTGTACTTCTTCAATAAAAGATAATATTTAAATGTATATTTTATATATAGTAAGTACACTATACACTTGTAAAGAAACATGAACAACAAATAAATGTCTAACCTATCTATGTTGGTTTTAATTTAATGTCTTTACTTACTTAGTAATAATATAATAATAGACATTAAATTAAAACCAAAATAGATAGGTTAAGCTTAAGTTACCACCATAATACCTTATTTCTCCAACATAGGTGTGTCCGGTCCACGGCGTCATCCTTACTTGTGGGATATTCTCTTCCCCAACAGGAAATGGCAAAGAGCCCAGCAAAGCTGGTCACATGATCCCTCCTAGGCTCCGCCTACCCCAGTCATTCTCTTTGCCGTTGTACAGGCAACATCTCTACGGAGATGGCTTAGAGTTTTTTAGTGTTTAACTGTAGTTTTTATTATTCAATCAAGAGTTTGTTATTTTAAAATAGTGCTGGTATGTACTATTTACTCAGAAACAGAAAAGAGATGAAGATTTCTGTTTGTATGAGGAAAATGATTTTAGCACCGTAACTAAAATCCATGGCTGTTCCACACAGGACTGTTGAGAGCAATTAACTTCAGTTGGGGGAACAGTGTGCAGTCTCTTACTGCTTGAGGTATGACACATTCTAACAAGACGATGTAATGCTGGAAGCTGTCATTTTCCCTATGGGATCCGGTAAGCCATGTTTATTAAGATAGTAAATAAGGGCTTCACAAGGGCTTATTAAGACTGTAGACTTTTTCTGGGCTAAATCGATTCATTATTAACACATATTTAGCCTTGAGGAATCATTTATTCTGGGTATTTTGATATGATTATATCGGCAGGCACTGTTTTAGACACCTTATTCTTTAGGGGCTTTCCCTAATCATAGTCAGAGCCTCATTTTCGCGCCGGTATGGCGCACTTGTTTTTGAGGACAGCATGGCATGCAGCTGCATGTGTGTGGAGCTCTGATACATAGAAAAGTCTTTCTGAAGGCATCATTTGGTATCGTATTCCCCTTTGGGCTTGGTTGGGTCTCAGCAAAGCAGATTCCAGGGACTGTAAAGGGGTTAAATATAAAAACGGCTCCGGTTCCGTTATTTTAAGGGTTAAAGCTTCCAAATTTGGTGTGCAATACTTTTAAGGCTTTAAGACACTGTGGTGAAATTTTGGTGAATTTTGAACAATTCCTTCATACTTTTTCGCAATTGCAGTAATAAAGTGTGTTTAGTTTAAAATTTAAAGTGACAGTAACGGTTTTATTTTAAAACGTTTTTTGTGCTTTGTTATCAAGTTTATGCCTGTTTAACATGTCTGAACTACCAGATAGATTGTGTTCTGACTGTGGGGAAACCAAGGTTCCTTCTCATTTAACTATATGTATTTTATGTCATAAAATTTTTTAGTAAAAATGATGCCCAAGATGATTCCTCAAGTGAGGGGAGTAAGCATGGTACTGCATCATCCCCTCCTTCGTCTACACCAGTCTTGCCCATACAGGAGGCCCCTAGTACATCTAGTGCGCCAATACTCCTTACTATGCAACATTTAACGGCTGTAATGGATAATTCTATCAAAAACATTTTAGCCAATATGCCCACTTATCAGCGAAAGCGCGACTGCTCTGTTTTAGAAAATTCTGTAGAGCATGAGAACGCTGATGATATGGTTTCTGAAGGGCCCCTACACCAGTCTGAGGGGGCCAGGGAGGTTTTGTCTGAGGGAGAAATTTCAGATTCAGGAAACATTTCTCAACAAGCTGAACCTGATGTGATTACTTTTAAATTTAAGTTGGAACATCTCCGCGCTCTGCTTAAGGAGGTGTTATCCAATTTGGATGATTGTGATTATCTGGTCATTCCAGAACCACTATGTAAAATGGAAAAGTTCTTAGAGGCCCCGGGGCCCCCCGAAGCTTTTCCTATATCCAAGCGGGTGGCGTACATTGTTAGTAAAGAATGGGACAGGCCCGGTATACCTTTAGTACCTCCCCCCATATTTATAAAATTGTTTTCCTATAGTCGACCCCAGAAAGGACTGATGGCAGACAGTCCCCAAGGTCGAGGGGGCGGTTTCTACTCTACACAAGCGCGCCACTATACCCATAGAAGATAGTTGTGCTGTCCAAGATCCTATGGATAAAAAATTAGAAGGTCTGCTAAAGATGTTTGTTCAGCAAGGTTCCCTTCTACAACCAATTGCATGCATTGTCCCTGTCACTGCAGCCGCGTGTTTCTAGTTTGATGAGCTAGGAAAGGCGATTATTAGTAATTCTTCTTCTTATGAGGAGATTATGGACAGAATTCGTGCTCTTAAATTGGCTAATTCTTTCACCCTAGACGCCACCTTGCAATTGGCTAGGTTAGCGGCGAAAAAATTCTGGGTTTGCTATTGTGGCGCAGAGCGCTTTGGTTAAAATCTTGGGCAGCGGATGCGTCTTCCAAGAACAAATTGCTTAACATTCCTTTCAAGGGGAAAACACTCTTTGGCCCTGACTTGAAAGAGATTATCTCTGATATCACTGGGGGCAAGGGCCACGCCCTTCCTCAGGATAGGTCTTTTCAAGACCAAAAATAAACCTAAGTTTCGTCCCTTTCGCAGAAACGGATCAGCCCCAAGGGCTACGTCCTCTAAGCAGGAAGGTAATACTTCTCAAGCCAATCCAGCCTGGAGACCTATGCAAGGCTGGAACAAAGGAAAGCAGGCCAGGAAACCTGCCACGGCTACCAAGACAGCATGAAATGCGGGCCCCCGATCCGGGACCGGATCTGGTGGGGGGCAGACTCTCTCTCTTCGCTCAGGCTTGGGCAAGAGATGTTCTGGATCCTTGGGCGCTAGAAATAGTCTCCCAAGGTTATTCTCTGGAGTTCAAGGGGCTTCCTCCAAGGGGGAGGTTTCACAGGTCTCAGTTGTCTTCAGACCACATAAGAAGACAGGCATTCTTACATTGGGTAGAAGACCTGCTAAAAATGGGAGTGATTCATCCTGTTCCATTAGGAGAACAAGGGATGGGGTTCTACTCCAATCTGTTCATAGTTCCCAAAAAAGAGGGAACGTTCAGACCAATCTTAGATCTCAAGATCTTGAACAAGTTTCTCAAGGTTCCATCGTTCAAGATGGAAACCATTCGAACACTTCTTCCTTCCATCCAGGAAGGTCAATTCATGACCAAGGTGGATTTCAAGGATGCGTATCTACATATTCCTATCCACAAGGAACATCATCGGTTCCTAAGGTTTGCATTCCTGGACAAGCATTTCCAGTTCGTGGCGTTTTCTTTCGGATTAGCCACTGCTCCTAGGATTTTCTCATAGGTACTAGGGTCCCTTCTGGCGGTGCTAAGACCAAGGGGCATTGCTGTAGTACCTTACTTGGACGACATTCTGATTCGAGCGTCGTCCCTTCCTCAAGTAAAGGCTCACACGGACATTGTCCTGGCCTTTCTCAGATCTCACGGATGGAAAGTGAACGTGGAAAAGAGTTCTCTATCTCCGTCAACGAGGGTTCCCTTCTTGGGAACTATAATAGACTCCTTAGAAATGAGGATTTTTCTGACAGAAGCCAGAAAAACAAAACTTCTAGACTCTTGTCGGATACTTCATTCCGTTCCTCTTCCTTCCATAGCGCAGTGCATGGAAGTGATAGGTTTGATGGTAGCGGCAATGGACATAGTTCCTTTTGTGCGCATTCATCTAAGACCATTACAACTGTTCATGCTCAGTCAGTGGAATGGGGACTATTCAGTCTTGTCTCCGAAGATACAAGTAAATCAGAGGACCAGAGACTCATTCCGTTGGTGGCTGTCCCTGGACAACCTGTCACAAGGGATGACCTTCCGCAGACCAGAGTGGGTCATTGTCACGACCGACGCCAGTCTGATGGGCTGGGGCGCGGTCTGGGGATCCCTGAAAGCTCAGGGTCTTTGGTCTCGGGTAGAATCTCTTCTACCGATAAATATTCCGGAACTGAGAGCGATATTCAATGCTCTCAAAGCTTGGCCTCAGCTAGCGAGGGCCAAGTTCATACATCAACCATCAGGGGGGAACAAGGAGTTCCCTAGCGATGGAAGAAGTGACCAAAATCATTCTATGGGCGGAGTCTCACTCCTGCCACCTGTCTGCTATCCACATCCCAGGAGTGGAAAATTGGGAAGCGGATTTTCTGAGTCGTCAGACATTGCATCCGGGGGAGTGGGAACTCCATCCGGAAATCTTTGCCCAAGTCACTCAACCGTGGGGCATTCCAGACATGGATCTGATGGCCTCTCGTCAGAACTTCAGAGTTCCTTACTACGGGTACAGATCCAGGGATCCCAAGGCGGCTCTAGTGGATGCACTAGTAGCACCTTGGACCTTCAAACTAGCTTATGTGTTCCCGCCGTTTCCTCTCATCCCCAGGCTGGTAGCCAGGATCAATCAGGAGAGGGCGTCGGTGATTTTGATAGCTCCTGCGTGGCCACGCAGGACTTGGTATGCAGATCTGGTGAATATGTCATCGGCTCCACCATGGAAGCTACCTTTGAGAGACCTTCTTGTTCTAGGTCCGTTCGACCCACTCCAGCTGACTGCTTGGAGATTGAACGCTTGATCTTATCAAAGCGAGGGTTCTCAGATTCTGTTATTAATACTCTTGTTCAGGCCTGAAAGCCTGTAACCAGAAAAATTACCACATAATTTGGTATATCTGTTGGTGTGAATCTGCAGGATTCCCTTGGGACAAGGTTAAGATTCCTAAGAGTCTATCCTTCCTTCGAGAAGGATTGGAAAAAGGATTATCTGCAAGTTCCTTGATGGGACAGATTTCTGCCTTGTCTGTGTTACTTCACAAAAAGCTGGCAGCTGTGCCAGATGTTCTAGCCTTTGTTCAGGCTCTGGTTAGAATCAAGCCTGTTTACAAAATTTTGACTCCTCCTTGGAGTCTCAACCTAGTTCTTTCAGTTCTTCAGGGGGTTCCGTTTGAACCCTTACATTCCGTTGATATTAAGTTATTATCTTGGAAAGTTTTGTTTTTGGTTGCAATTTCTTCTGCTAGAAGAGTTTCAGAATTATCTGCTCTGCAGTGTTCTTCTCCTTATCTGGTGTTCCATGCAGATAAGGTGGTTTTGCGTACTAAACCTGGTTTTCTTCCAAAAGTTGTTTCTAACAAAAACATTAACCAGGAGATAGTTGTGCCTTCTTTGTGTCCTAATCCAGTTTCAAAGAAGGAACGTTTGTTGCACAACTTGGATGTAGTTCGTGCTCTCAAATTTTACTTAGCAGCTACTAAGGATTTCAGACAAACTTTGTCTTTGTTTATTGTTTATTCTGGTAAACGGAGAGGTCAAAAAGCAACTTCTACCTCTCTCTCCTTCTGGATTAAAAGCATTATCCGATTGGCTTATGAGACTGCCGGACGGCAGCCTCCTGAAAGAATCACAGCTCACTCCACTAGGGCTGTGGCTTCCACATGGGCCTTCAAGAACGAGGCTTCTGTTGATCAGATATGTAAGGCAGCGACTTGGTCTTCACTGCACACTTTTTCTAAATTTTACAAATTTGATACTTTTGCTTCTTCTGAGGCTATTTTTGGGAGAAAGGTTTTGCAAGCCGTGGTGCCTTCCATTTAGGTGACCTGATTTGCTCCCTCCCTTCATCCGTGTCCTAAAGCTTTGGTATTGGTTCCCACAAGTAAGGATGACGCCGTGGACCGGACACACCTATGTTGGAGAAAACAGAATTTATGTTTACCTGATAAATTACTTTCTCCAACGGTGTGTCCGGTCCACGGCCCGCCCTGGTTTTTTTAATCAGGTCTGATAATTTATTTTCTTTAACTACAGTCACCACGGTAACATATGGTTTCTCCTATGCAAATATTCCTCCTTAACGTCGGTCGAATGACTGGGGTAGGCGGAGCCTAGGAGGGATCATGTGACCAGCTTTGCTGGGCTCTTTGCCATTTCCTGTTGGGGAAGAGAATATCCCACAAGTAAGGATGACGCCGTGGACCGGACACACCGTTGGAGAAAGTAATTTATCAGGTAAACATAAATTCTGTTTTGTATGAAAATTGTCCTCCTCAGAAAACAAAACATAAATCCCTTATATACGGTACAAAATTACAGGTGCACTCCACTGTGCCTTCATGACTGTCAATTTGTGGCAAACAAACATCACGTGAATCTGGAACACAACACACAGCACAGAGTGTGCACACAACACACACATGTGATTGTGACATATACAATTAGTTTACACAGTTACAGACTTACAGTAGTACTAGAGAGACATTTAAAACAAGTAGCATTGAACTTAACTACTATAACTACAGTTTCTTCTTGATGATTATATTATCTTTATGGGATCACAAATATAATTAGTTAGTTATTAGTTACTGTTAAAGCAGTACTACACACAACTGAACAGTGACTGAGTCTGTCACTGAACAGTACACAGCAGTCAGTCACACACAAACAAACAATACATAAAAAAGCACACAGACATCAAGGAGTAAATCATGGTGAAGAAAGGGTGGCACGCCACTCACCTGAGGGGTGTGTGCTTTATTTTTGTGTTGTGTGTGTGTGTGTGTGTGTGTGTGCTGTACTGTCTGTAGTGTACAGTATATTTGTGATCCAATAAAGATTTACTCAAGGTTTACTCAAGGCTTTTCCTTCCCCTAATATAGTGGTTTGGCTTCAGTCTCACTCTCTGCACACTCATAGACAGTTAGACAGTCACTAGACGGACACTAGAGACACAGTGGGACACACACAAATAAAAACATTCAAAGGCACCACAGCCAGTCAGCCACAGTCACAGTCACACTCACACTCATAGACACTTAGACACACATACAAACAAAAACATTCAATGGCAGTTAAGGCTCTCAGTCTCACACACAGTCATAGATAGATACATACAAACAACATTCAAACTGGCACTCACTCACTCACAGTCACACTCACACACTCATAAAGACAGTTAGACAGTACACACATTGTTATTGTTATCTGGTTGGTTATATTAGGTTAACCCCTACAGATCTGCCTGGGAGTGGGATGGCATTTGGGATCATAAACAAAAACATATGATATCTTTCTTAAAGGGTCTATTTAAAATAGACAATTTTTAGTGTGAATAATCCCTTATGCAATATGCACTCACTGCATTGCAAACAATACAGGGATGTGCTGTAAACAATAGCACAACATCTACAAAACAGAGCACTTCCTGATTGGCAAACATCACAGTAACACTAGAAGTAGTAATAGACATTATACAACAAGTAGCATTGAACTACTAGATTTACTAACTTTGATTATCTTTATGGGATCACAAATATATTGTTACACAACACACACACAGTCACACACAGTCAAACAATACCAAAAAAAACACACATCATAAGAAGAGTGAATCATGGTGAAGAAGGGTGACACTGACACGCACACATGTGGTGTTTGCAATTGTGTGTTGTTTCTTTTGTATTGTTTGTGTGTGTGTGACTGTGACAGTGAGTGACGTGGTCGGGCGTGTCGTGTCGTGTAGTGTACTAGTATATTTTGTGATCCAACAAAGATTTACTCAAGGTTTTAAGCTTCATTTTTCAAAAAGCTATAAGCTATATAACAGTAACAAATATAAAATAACTTAACAGTAGTCTGCACTGGGCAGTGGGGCACACAGCACTTTCTTCTGGATGTGCCAAAAAACATTAAATATTAATATAAACCTGAATCACTACTCAGAATTATGGAATATGTAGGTTTTTCTGTAAGAACACTAGTTGATCCACATGCTCTGGTTTGAGGGTGCTTCTTTTTGCCGTTACCACATCTCCTGCAGTGGAGAAAACCCGCTCTGCAGACACGCTTGTACCTGGGATACACAAGTATCGCTTTGACAAATGAGAGAGGAGGGGAAATATGACATCATGTACATGCCACCAGTTCAAAGGGTCTTCAGTGAGAGGCAGAGATGGGGCTTTACAATATTTCTCTATTTCCTCTTCAGCCTTGGCATAGGGGGTCTTGGGTTCTATTGTACCTTCAGTGTCAGTGAAAGACTGTCCCAGCAAAGTCATGAGCAGCGATGTGGACTTTCTTTTGGGAGGAGAAGGGTTATCCTCCTCGATGGGTGATTCTTCTTCCAGAGTTTCTTTTCCCTCAGGCAGTGGCACTTCATCCACTTTTGTCCTCCTAGATGTAACTGTACTAGTACACTCAATCTGTGTTTGAACAAAAGAATAGAAAAAATAGCATTCATTATTACCTCGAGCAGCCAGCCAGCTAATGCTATGTGTGTGCTCAGAGAGACAGTAATGCATAAATAAATGCATGCAACAGCTCACATCTATTAGGACTCGGGAGTGGACGGAGGAGGAGGAAAGTTGACTGACTGTGGCGTTTTCGAACTGACTTATATAATAAACCTTGTACTCATTAAACTAGCTACTAAGCAAGCTACTGCTAGCTAGCTAAGCGTATTTTGTTATGGATGGTATGTTTTATGTTTGTTTTCAATTTATACATTTTTCAAGAAACATGATGCAATTAAAATTACCTCCAAGGATGCAGCCTCCTCAGTCACTCCTCTGTATATCTCCAATCTCTCCTCCTCTGTGAGAATAAAAGCCAGTCCCTTAAAACGAGGATCCAGGGCAGAGGCTGTATAAAGTATCTTCTTCTCTGCCTCACTGCAGTACCTTTTCAGGAGATCTGTTTTGATGGCATTCTTGATCTCATGGATCATGGGTGTGTCTCCCATGGTGTCTGTCATGTTCTGGAGCAGTTGTGCATTTAGAGGGGCAATGAGAGAAACAGTTGGATTGCGCTCTTCTGACATCAGTGTGGTTGCATCTTTCATTGGCTTTAATGCACTCACAGCATCCTCTGCATTTGACACATCTGTTTCGTTGAGAGTGCAGAGATCTTACTCACTTTTTCTGACTTCTGGAGACAACAATGTGGCGCAGGTTGCTGTTCTAGGAACCTCTCGACCATGTCATATGAGCTGTTCCACCTTGTCACATCAGTTTTCTTTCATGTAATTAGCAAGAGTCCATGAGCTAGTGACGTATGGGATATACATTCCTACCAGGAGGGGCAAAGTTTCCCAAACCTTAAAATGCCTATAAATACACCCCTCACCACACCCACAATTCAGTTTTACAAACTTTGCCTCCCATGGAGGTGGTGAAGTAAGTTTGTGCTAGATTCTACGTTGATATGCACTTCGCTGCAGGCTGGAGCCCGGTTTTCCTCTCAGAGTGCAGTGAATGTCAGAGGGATGTGAAGAGAGTATTGCCTATTTGAATTCAATGGTCTCCTTCTACGGGATCTATTTCATAGGTTCTCTGTTATCGGTCGTAGAGATTCATCTCTTACCTCCCTTTTCAGATCGACGATAAACTCTTATATACCATTACCTCTACTGATTCTCGTTTCAGTACTGGTTTGGCTATCTACTATATGTAGATGAGTGTCTTAGGGTAAGTAAGTCTTATTTTTTTATGACACTCTAAGCTATGGTTGGGCACTTTCTATGTAAAGTTCTAAATATATGTCTTTAAACTTATATTTGCCATGATTCAGGATAATCAGTATTCCTTTAAAATTCAGACTGTCAGTTTCATTATTTGGGATAATGCATTTTAATTCAATTTATTTTTCTTTACCTTGAAAATTTTCAATTGATCATTTTTCCCTGTGTGCATTTAGGCTCGCGGGGGCAGAAAATGTTTCTTGTTATTGCGTCATTTTTGGCGCAGACTTTTTTGCCGCAAAAATTTCGTCATTTCCGGCGCCGTAGTTGACGCCGGAAGTTGTATTCTGTTGATACGTCATTTTTGACGCATGTGTATTCAGACATTTTTTTGCGCCAAAAAATGTGGGCGTCGGTTCTGGCGTCGGAGTATGTGGCGTCATACTTGGTGCCAAATATATGGGCGTTGTATTTAGTGCCAATAATGTGGGCGTTATATTTGGCGCCAAAAAAAGGTGGGCGTATTTTTTGTTTCACTTTTTTTCCTCACATTATTTAAACCTCACTTTTTTATTGCTTCTGGTTTCTAGAAGCTTATTATTTTGCATTCTTTTCCCATTCCTGAAACTGTCATTTAAGGAATTTGATAATTTTGCTTTAAATATTATTTTTTTTCTATTACATATTGCAAGATTTCACTGTTCCTTTTTCAAAACAATCTAAGAGGATTCCTGTTGACTGAGTTCAGTCCTACCAAAGCTAAGTTCATTTATTTTAAATGTTATGAATGTTTATCTTTAGCTATGGTTTGTAATAAGTTATCATGATAAACTTTTACATGCAGAATCCATTAGTATTTATGCTTTATATATTGCCATTCTTTTTACATCTTATGTACAAGAAATATTTAGAAGATTTATAAGAAATATTTTCTGATTCTATTTTAAAGGCTTTGTCTGACATCGTGCCTTCTAATAAAATTTTTATGTCTTTTTCAAACTTCTTTTTTAATTATTGTAGTTTCAAATGACCAACAACATACTGATTTATCCTTCTCTGATGTTTTTTCTCATTCAGAATTTTCTTCATCAGATATTGACACTAACAAATCTACTTTTTTTATTTTATTTTTTTATTAAAGTACATTTGTTCTTTGTTGAAAAGGTGTTGATTATTTTGGATATTAAGGTAACTAGTTCTTTTTCAAGACTAGCTAACACTATTTCTGCTTATTTATTCTTCTGTGTTTTCAGAGGTTTTTTTCCAATTCCTCATTCTAGGGAATGGAATAGGCTGAGAATTTTCTTTTATTCCTTCTTCAAATGTTTTAAACTATATTCTTTGCCGGCAGTTAAAATCAATTTGGAGGGTTCTCCAATTTATTGGGGCTATCTCTACTCCTACTAATTATGCTATTGTTTCTATAGCAAAATAGTATTTATTTTCCTTTAGATGGTTGTATCTTCTTTATGGAAAATTATTTAGTTTCAGGTACTTTCCTTGGACCTGTGATTTATTTGGATGTTGCAATTTCTTCATTTTGTTCTGTTTACTTTAAGATCAAGTATCAGATTATGATTTATTTTAGCATTGTTAAAGGGACAGAATTTACTAGACTAGGTGCTGTTGCATTTGTCTTGTTGTTTTGCATTTATTGATTATTTATTGATTATGCAAGTCCACTGTGTTGACTGGTCCTTTAATTGGACTATCATGCTAATAATTTCATTTGTGTCTTCATTTTATTGAATATTTTCGCAAATGAGGTTTAATCTGTCTTTAGCTGTTTTAGCTAGAAGAATTTTGTGATTTCTAAAAATCCATATTTCTTTTGTTCTAAGATAATCAATTATTTGTTTTATAATTGGATTAAATTCTTAACTGTTACTCTGGGCTTCAAGATTGAGTTCTAAGACTAAAACTTTAAGCTTATACTAGTTTGGTTGTTCTTATTAAGAAACGAATTTCTGAATTCTTTCCCAAGTAACATGTTTTTAATTGGAAATTTGTCAGTTCGAAATCAGCTCCCTAAAATTGCGATGTACGTGCCGTATTCCAGCTTGGCTGGCAAGGGGCAGGTTAAGACTTTTTTTAAATTTATTTGGTTCTATTCGGTCCAAATTTCTTTGATTTTATTCCAGTAAGGCTAACACTTTCTTTAAGTGTGATTCGGTCCTATATATTTTGGGTACTGTTGAAGCATGGCTGATCACCCGTGGGGTTCAAGCGCTGCTCAGACCTGGAATCTTCTGGGGTATTTCTTCCAGTTCCATTTTTAGGAACTGGGTTTTGGAGTTTTATTCAAACTATTCTGCCTTTTTTTTGGTCAGTGATAGCATTATTTGTTTTCATTAGATACAATAAATGCATATTTCTTTCATGTAATTAGCAAGAGTCCATGAGCTAGTGACGTATGGGATATACATTCCTACCAGGAGGGGCAAAGTTTCCCAAACCTCAAAATGCCTATAAATACACCCCTCACCAGACCCACAAATCAGTTTTACAAACTTTGCCTCCTATGGAGGTGGTGAAGTAAGTTTGTGCTAGATTCTACGTTGATATGCGCTCCGCAGCAGGTTGGAGCCCGGTTTTCCTTTCAGCATGCAGTGAATGTCATAGGGATGTGAGGAGAGTATTGCCTATTTGAATGCAGTGATCTCCTTCTACGGGGTCTATTTCATAGGTTCTCTGTTATCGGTCGTAGAGATTCATCTCTTACCTCCCTTTTCAGATCGACGATATACTCTTATATATACCATTACCTCTACTGATTCTCGTTTCAGTACTGGTTTGGCTTTCTACTACATGTAGATGAGTGTCTTGGGGTAAGTAAGTCTTATTTTCTGTGACACTCTAAGCTATGTTTGGGCACTTTTATATAAAGTTCTAAATATATGTATTCAAACATTTATTTGCCTTGACTCAGGATGTTCAACGTTCCTTATTTCAGACAGTCAGTTTCATATTTGGGATAATGCATATGAATAAATCAATTTTTTTTTTACCTTAAAATTTGACTTTTTTCCCTGTGTATCTGCTGTAAACTTGTGGTATCTGTTCCTCCAGCTGTTGTTTGTAATGAATGTCATGACAAACTTGTTAATGCAGATAATATTTCCTTTAGTAATGTTACATTACCTGTTGCTGTTTCGTCAACATCTAATACTCAGAGTGTTCCTGTTAACATAAGAGATTTTGTTTCTAAATCCATTAAGAAGGCCATGTCTTTTATTCCTCCTTCTAGTAAACGTAAAAGGTCTTTTAAAACTTCTCATTTTTCAGATGAATTTTTAAATGAACATCATTCTGATAATGGTTCCTCTGGTTCAGAGGATTCTGTCTCAGAGGTTGATGCTGATAAATCTTCATATTTATTCAAAATGGAATTTATTCGTTCTTTACTTAAAGAAGTCTTAATTGCATTAGAAATAGAGGATTCTGGTCCTCTTGATACTAAATCTAAACGTTTAAATAAGGTTTTTAAATCTCCTGTAGTTATTCCAGAAGTTTT